>NW_006262201.1:30474226-30480942 GCF_000493195.1 Citrus x clementina | reverse complement strand
TCATCACTTCATGACAGTTTTTCACAGTCATATATCTGTCACTCAATCTTTTTAATGGGAAATTAAAATTATTTAAATTTTTGGAATTTTTTTTTGAATTTTTGGCTGAAAATTGATATTATTTCAATATTAAAATTACTTAAAAGCATTATTATTTTGAATTATTATGTAACACCCCAAAAATTACCCAAGAAAACACAAGGGTAAAATTGGAATGAAAAACTCACATCTTTTATCCTTCTTAATAAATCTCAAGATAGACAATCATTATTCATACTCCAATTGAATCCTTACATAAAACATATGAAATAAAGTCTCCAAAGGAAAGTCTCTAATCCAAAATAAAAAGTCTAGTCAAATTTAATCTTTAAAGCGACTCCAAAGATCCACTAAGAAAAATTCTCCATCTAAGCACCCAAGCCACATTTCTAATCAATCTGCAAAATATTAGAGACGAGGGGTGAGCCATCAACTCGGTAAGCAAATCCATGCACAATATTTGAAAACCTTTGTCATGTACCGTAAACATTTTATAATAACATCTTCATTTAGCATAAGGGGTGGATTCTTATAAAAACATTAAAACATTTATAAAAACATTAAAGCGTAAATATTGGTAGCTCATGCCTCGTAGTCATCATCATTCATCATTCATCATTCATCTTTTAGGGTGTTATACCCTGCATTGTTCCTCATTCAGGGTACTATACCCCACATTGTTCGTAACATCCTTGTGCACAAGATCATCATCATACCAGCAAGCTGGCCATAACATTACATAACATCATAACATTTGCATTGTATACATTATTACAGACTATGAGCCAAAACATTTTTGAATCCACTTTACATCCTTTCATAAATAGCATTTAAAATCTTCTAAAACATTTAAGAACTTTTCTTTGAACATTTAATTCTTTTAGAAAATTCTTTAAGAAAACATTTAGTTTAAGAAAACTAATTTCTTAAGAAAAATTCATTTTAAAATTCATTTATATAAACTCATTTAAAAACGTTTTTATTTTACAAAATTCATTTAAATATTTTAGAAATCAGTTTTTGTAAAAATTTCCATTTAAACATAATTCTTATAACAAAAATTGCATTTATTATAGAGCATATCATGCATGAATCTACTTACCTCACTCCGCAGCAATCAACTCAATACCTCAAGAACAAACCAACGAACTCACCCACGTCCTATAATCATCATAAAAAATATCCTTATCAATATCATCTCTATCCTTAAATCAAATCTCAATCATAAACTCTAATGCCCTCAAACTTCTCAATTTAAACAACTCCTAAGCTCAACCTCAAATGTCCTCAATAATTGGCCCTCAAAACATAACAGTCCATATTCTCTGATTTTTAATAAATTATTCCCTTATTGGAAGAATCTCAAATTTTACAGACCATATGCTGACAAATTGAAAGTTCATTTGATAAAAATTTCATAACATAATTCTTTAAAAAACTATTGAAAATAATTGACTTTTTAGACATCATCAATATTGTCAAACAATTTTCTATTTTGAACACACTTGCTTTAAAAATGCAAAACAATTTATTGCTTTATTGTAAAATCATGAAAATTTCCATAATCATACTAGACATATATAAAAATCACTGGTCCAAATTTCATAATTTTTGAAGAAGTCTATCTATGGTGAAAATAATTTCGTAATTCACGTTATTCACTGAAATCATAAATTTCCAGGTTTTCAGACTTGATTTTGAAAACTCGTAATTAATTGAAATCTTATCCGATTAACTTGAAACAAGTTTCAAAATATTCTAGACGATGTCTAGTTTAACATACCCAAAAATCAGAATCAAAATCAATTTGTACAAAGTACTATGATTTTTGTAATAATTCACTGTCAGCATATTTCTGTAAAATCTTAGGTTTCTACTTCTATTGCAATCATGCTTCTCCACAACAATTTAACGAAAACCAAGATTAAAACTTACCTCCAAAACTTCTCCCTGTTAACATATATGTTTCCATAATATTGATTTTGATGATAACAAACAAGATTAAGAATGATTAATCTTTTAAGCTCAAATGATTTAATATTCTTTTTAAATAAATCATTATTTTTACATTATAAAGGTTTTATATTTAATGGAAAAATGATTTTATGAAATTGATTGTTTTTATTCTTTTTAAATAAATCATTATTTGCACATTATAAATGTTTCATATTTAATGGAAAAATGATTTTATGAAATTGGTTGTTTTTCAAAGTTTATGGTTTAATTGAAAGAATTTTGAAAACTTTGAAATAAACAAGTATTGCTTGAAATTTTGGAGAATGACTTATTTGAAAAGTGTCATAGCATTTTGGGCTATACCACAATTTCAGAAAGTTTTGGGATTAACAAAGCATTACTTAGAAATTCTGAAATTGGACCTATGTGCAAAGTTTCATAACGTTTCGGGCCTTAATATAGTTTTATAAAGTTTTGGGGTCAAACTATAATTTCAGAAAATAATTTCACTGTAGCAATCACTGTAGTAAACGGCTAACCGATAATTTCCAGAAAGCATGTTCTGCATAGTATTGTTAAAATGATGATTCTGGAACATAACGGTGAACCGTTTACTGAAAACGGTTAACCGATTATTTTCAAATTGCTAACCTTGAACCGTTTAGTAAGAACGGTTAAACCAAATTTGTTTTGCAGGTCTCTGGAAGTTAACGGCGAAAGGGTAATCCTAAACGGTAAACCATTTATTTGAAAATTGGCCCAACGGTAACTTTGACCGGCCTAAACGGTTAACCGTTAATGGTTAACGGCGAACCGTTTTCGAACAGACAGTCTATAACGGCTAGTTTTTCAGCTCCAACTATAAATAAGCTCAATCAAATTCAAACAAGAAGATTTCCAACGATCATCATTGAGCAAAATATTGAGAATACAACTTTCATTTAGCTTTAAATCTTTGTATTCATCTTATTCATTCACACATTGAGCTTTCACTTGTGATCAAACATATTGTGTGAGAGAGATTCATTTGTAATCTTTTTTTGTAAAATCAAGTTAAAAGATTGTAAGTGTTGGGATACACTTGGGTTAAGAGATTGGGGATAATCTCTTGTTGTAAAGGTCCATTGACACCTTGGAAGTCAATTGTAAGCGTTTGAAGCCTTGGGAGGCTAGCTTAGTGAAATCCTCAAGCCCGGTGAGCTTGGAGGCGTGGACGTAGGCGGGGATTGCCGAACCACGTAAAAATCATTGTGTTTGTTTTCTCTTCCCTTACTCTTTTAATATTGTGCATGATTGAATTTATTGTTTTCAATTTGATCAAGGCAATAGATTAAATTGTTGTGTGGTTTGCCTAGGATAATTTTTAAAATCCCAATTCACCCCCCCTCTTGGGTTGCCTAGTTAGTATTTCATTTGGTATCAGAGCGAGGTGCTTTTGTATAGACTTAACCGTCTAGAGTTAAAGATCTATAGCAACCCAAATTAGCTCAACCTTCATGGAAGACCAATCTACCACTAGACCTCCATTCTTTGATGGTAATGACTATCCTTATTGGAAAACTAGGATGAGAGTGTTTTTACAAGCCTTAGATTATGAACTATGGGAAATAGTTTGTGATGGTTCATTCATTCTTAGGAAGAATGTTTTAAGTGAATTGGATAAGAAAAAGATGTCATTAAATTCCAAGGCTATGAATGCTTTATTTTGTGCCTTAGATAAAAAGGAATTTCATAAAGTTTCAAATTGTTCTAATGCTTATGAAATTTGGAGAAAACTTGAAATTGTGTATGAGGAGACTACAAAGGAGGAGGAATTTCATGAAGTGTCGAATTTGGCACTTATGGCAATTGGAGATGACTCGGATGATGGACTTGATGAGGTAAATGATCTTCCTACTTATAATGAATTACATGATGCGTTTAAAGAATTGTATGATGAGTGGATGAAAATTGGTAAAAAGAATACATGTCTTAAAAAGAAAATGGTAGAGCTCACAAATGAAAATGAAACTCTAAGTGCAAAGATTAGTTGCCTAGAATTAGAAAATAAAACATTGCATGATAGAGTTGCATTATCAAATGAGAAACCTAGCACTTCACACAAGTATCTAGAATCACATGTAAATGACTTGAAAAATGAAAAAGATGCCTTGCAAAAATCCAATGTTTCATTAAATGAAAAGATCAAAGAATTAGAATTAGATAATGAAATGTTACATGATAGAATTGCATCATTCACATGTAAATTAGAAAATCATTTTCACAAATGAGTATTTGTAGTAGTAATCAAATTCTGTCAGTTTCCATAGGGGAATCCATCTCAAAACTAGTTCTAAAATAGAAGAAAACGAAGCATTAAAAAGATTATAACTTAATGAAACCCGTGAGAACATCAAGAAAATATAAGAAAACATGAAATAAAAATTCACAGAGTTCAAGCAAAAGACAAATATCTAGCCATTTATTTAAAATACCTAATTATAAATTTCTAAAGTAATCCAATTCAGCCGCCTTGAACAAAATCATTAATGGCACTACCTTATGTAAAACTGTAAAAGTGAAGCACTTCATAATTGGAGGACCAAATGTGTAGCAAAAGCATTTGCCCCACTTTGATCAAACATCATAAAAAACCACACAACACCAAATTCTAAATTCTCAACAATGTTTACTAATAATCCCCTCAACATTTCAGTTTCAGAATTATCGAGCTGCCCAGAGGAAAACTAGCACCAACAAAACTTAAACATACACAAAACAATCTAGTTCTTTGCAGTTCAAACAATTAAAAAAAAAACTATGAAAGATATAAGATTCACAATCTCTGTGGATTTAATTCTTTATTCCAACTAGATCAAGACCATTCACATCAAACAAGTTCTCTAAAACAAAAGTTAAAGCAATAAAGAAAATGATTAACAAGCAAACTTGAGGATTAATAATCCTTGCTAGGAGAAACGAGCTACAGAAGTAGCTTTTAGGATTTTGATTTCCAAGTGCATGAGTGTTAACCCTTAGAGAAGAAAAAGAAAAGTAGTGTTAGGTACCAAAAACGGAAGCGTCTTGCTAGTGTTTTTTTTTTTCAATTATTAAAATGCATATTTTTTTAAAATGAAATAATACATCAAATTTGGGTCAAACATGTCAAGATCATTATTCTATCTCAATTTCTTGACAGATCAAATTTCTATCACAATTCTATCATAAATCTGTGATAAACGATAATTCTATTATAAAACCATCATAAATCCGTGATAGAAAATATTTCTCTCACAAAACCATCATTGATGTATGATAGATTGAAATTCCTATTATGAATCCGTCATAGTATTATGATTTAAGTTATTTTACTTAGAATTTGTTACAAATTGTCTGTCATCTATTGTTCATTTTCTTATAGTGGCATTATTTTTACAATTCAATTTAAGCCAAACAATAGATGTACAAAATATGTGAGAAAACACCATTGTGATCTATTTGTTATGTATAACTGGAGCTTTTCACAACCGTCAAAAATCTTGATTAAAACATATATAAAAGTTTACAATTTTAACTTGAATGAAAAATTAAAATTTTCTGGGTCTATGTTTTTGTTCTAATTAAACTAATCTTGACGGCAAGTAAGAGGTGGAGGTACTGATCCTATCCCCTGCGAATTTATTAGAAAGAAAAAAAAAGGTAGAGGAATATATGGAGGGCAGTTTTGGAATTGTTGTTGTGCTATTAGATTTATAATAATTTTTTAATATTTTTTATGGGGTACTTCAAATATATATATATAATCAAAGATTCTGACTATATTAAAGTCAGGAATAAACTAAAAAATGAAAAAAAAAAAATAGACTCCAATACACTATATTTTGTTATGTAATGTATTGAAATCAGTAGTTTTTTTAATCTTATTCTTGATTTTAATAAAGTTAGGGATCCCAATTGGATAAACCCACTCTACACACACACGAACACACCCCCCCTATACCCACACCCACACGCAAACACGTGTACGAGTACGCCTTTCTGTACTTCTCAAAATTCCTCATGAAACCCCCTTTTTTATTGAAATTACCTAAATAACCAAAGACAAATTATTTTTTTTTTTATTTTGAGTTAAAAGTCAATTAAACACTTAAATAAAACATTCTTTTAACAAAATATACATTTCATAATTTATATTTAAATTTTAAATTTAAATTTGAATTTTTTAAAAAATTAAAATTGTTTTGAATTATGGAGATATAAGTAAAATAATAAAAAGAAAATACTTAAAGAATTTTAGGATTTATATGTACTTTATAATTAAAACTTCAAAGCGAATTTTTTTAGGATGACATTTTGTGGGAATATGGTTAATCTTTTCATAGAGATTTATACTTTTATAAATTGAAACTAAGATATTTTAAGAAATAAAATTCAAAAGAGGTGTTGTAAGGATTTTAATAAGGGTGCCAAAAGCTAAACTCTATATATCTATCAACAGCATACGAAATTATGAATGGATCGTCCAGTCCAGCGGTTGGTGGGAGAGATGGACCTAGGCTTGAAATTTCAAACCCGGACCGGGCTGAGTCTAGGTCCAGTTATCAATCTTATATTTTTGTTTTCTAAATATATTAATTTTTTTATTTTTAAATGAACCATTTTATGATTTTCGAGGCCCAATCTAGAACGTTACTAAAAAGTTTGAAAATTTATTCCTTTATTAACTGATAAATTTTTTTTTT
>NW_006262201.1:30467600-30474126 GCF_000493195.1 Citrus x clementina | reverse complement strand
TTTTAAAATAATTATTATTAGTTGCACTGTAGAAATAATCAATTATGAAAAAAATCAGTTAAACGTTGGTAAAATTTATTTTAAAGGTATTGTGAGTTTTAAAAAATAATCATATGTGTTCGGTAAATATTGCTCTTAAACTACTATGAGAATATAAATGACTGGATTGTATATAATGTTGAATAAAATTTATTTACACGTTTATAAAAATGTGTATAATTTTTTTAGTGTGTGTATATATAATAATTGATAGTTAAAATCAATATTTTATATTATTAATTTTATTTTTATTTTTATCTCAATATAATTATTAATAATAATTATCTCTTTAAAGTTAATTATTGTATTTCCTATATGAGGATATATATGGAATTATATTGAGTATAAAATTTATTCTCAAAATCAGATGTTGAAAAACTACTCCTTATTTTTTCAAAATCTACTATAAGATAGGGTGATTTTCCTAAATATAATTTCTAAAAAAATTTACCAAATACTAAAATTAACTTTTATCTTTTCAAATCACTTTTAAACTTCCTCAAAAATATCCCAAACCGCCCTTGTATGTTTATATTTTGGAATGCATACTAGTGGCTAGCATTAAAAATTAAAGTTGGTGGCGTCTTCTTGTGACAGAGTGAATGTAATTAGATAATCTAACATGTGGTAAAATGTGAGGCTGATCAGAGCAACGACAAAGCGGTAAAAAAGTGAGGCTGATTCAGAGCAATGACAGAAGCGGTAAAAAGAGGTGGAATGTTTTAGTAAAGTTTATTGACGTAGCATTCAACATAAATGCCATTATGCACTAGAACTTCAACGTATATGCTACCGAACATCATCACTACTCCCAAATTAATTGCCTTCAATAAAAATGCCATGTCCTCCCCTGCGTATAAGTATTCTAGTTTTGTATGAAACTTTGACTAAGAAATACTCGTAGAAATTGGCCCACAATACAAACACGGTTATAGCATATTCCAAGTGAACTTTTCCTCAGAGTGAAGAAACGGACATTTAAAAGATTTGCATTTCTGAAATTTATCTTTAATTAACATTAAATTCTACATGATGGAATCAGCATTCATGGAGTTTCTTCAATGATCGGAAATGAATGTCATTCCTTGAAGTTTTAGCAACCCATTATTCTCTCTTTGTAGCTTTTCATATTTAGGAAATGAAATAAATACATAAGTTGATAAACTTATTACGTACTTGGTGAAAATGCTCAAACACTGTTATAGCAATATAGCTTCATCTCCCATGTTAACGTTTCCTCAGAGCGAAGAGATGGACATTTAAAGGAGTCACATTTCAGAAACTTTACCAACAATTATTATATGTATATTCACACAACAACTTTAATCAAAGCATATTTACGACTATTAACTTCAATTAATTTAAATTATACATGGTTGAATCAGCATTATTCCTAATTTTCTTTAATTAGAGGGAAGGAATGTACCTCAAACTTTTAGCAAGCCATAATGCTCCCTTGTAGATTTTAATATTTTATCACATGAATTAAATAACTAAATCGATAAACTTGCTGAAGTTGTTTGCTAATATGCCTTATCTTTTCTTAAGTTATGTGCTTTTGTTTGTTCCTCAGTTTTTGCCATAAACTCGTTTGAATTTTCAATCTTATGATCTCAACGACACTTGGCATTCTTTGATCCCCAGTCTTGTTATTTAGGCGCTGCTCCTTATAGTTGTTCTGTTCCGTATCCACTCTTGTTTTTTTTTTCCTTTTTTACTCTGCCCCATATCACTTGCGCTTAACCTCTCATTGTCAGTTTGCTTCCAAACTAATCAATTGTTCTGTGCTTCAGTTCTTGTCTCTGTTCTGTTTCCCAATTTCTTTTTTTCTTAAAAAAAAAAAAAAAAAGAGTGAGCCAAAAGGATTAAAGATGGTGGAAATCATAGTTTCTGTTGTTATAGAAGTTGCAAAGTGCTTGGCTCCTTCCATAGAACGCCAATTTAGTTATGTGCGCGACTACACTAGAAACTTTAAGAATCTCAATAATCAAGTTGAGAAGCTGGAGGGTGAGATCGTGAGTATGGAGAACGCGGTTAATGATGCAGAAAGAAAAGGTGAAGAGATTGAACAGAACGTTCAGAATTGGCTTGCAAGCGCAAACAAGGCCACTGTTGAGGGAAAGAAATTTGTAGGTGTTGAAGCTACAACAAATAAGCATAGTTTCAAGGGTTGTTGTCCTAATTTGAAGATGCGCCGTAGACTTAGCAAGGAAGCAGTGAGGCAGCTGGACGCTATAGTCAAGCTTCGGGAAGATGGGAGATTTGAAAGAATTTCCCACAGTATCATTCCTGAGGATACATTGCTTATGTCTAACAAAGGCTACGAGGACTTTGAATCAAGAATGTCCACTCTGAATGATATTCTTGGTGCATTAAGAAATCCCGATATCAGCATGCTCGGGATTTGTGGAATGGGCGGCATTGGAAAGACGATGCTGGCGAAAGAAGTTGCAAGAAAAGCCAAAAATGACAAGCTCTTTGATCTTGTGGTTTTTTCCGAGGTGTCCCAGAGCCCAGACATAAGAAAGCTTCAAGGAGAAATCGCAGATAAATTAGGTCTAACATTTCGTGAGGAGAGCGAATCGGGAAGGGCAAGACGTCTTTTTAGCCGACTGAAGAAAGAGAAGAGGATCCTTGTCATCTTAGATAATATTTGGGAATATCTCGATTTGCAGGTGGTGGGAATTCCCCACGGAGATGGTGACAAGGGATGTAAAGTACTGTTGACGGCAAGAAGTCTAGAGGTGTTGTCAAGGAAGATGGATTCTCAACAAAATTTCGTAGTTGGTGCTTTAGAAGAAGAAGAAGCTTGGAGTCTATTCAAGATGATGGCAGGCGATTATGTTGAAGGTAGTGAATTGAAATGCGTTACAAGGGATGTGGCGAAGGAATGTGCAGGTTTGCCTGTTTCCATTGTGACTGTAGCAAGGGCATTAAGGGGCGCGAGTATATTTGAATGGAAGGATGCGTTGAAACAACTAAGAAGGCCATCCTCAACGAACTTCAAAGATATACAGCCAGCAGCATATAAAGCTATAGAGTTGAGCTACAACAAATTAGAAGGGGAGGAGGTCAAGAACCTCTTTTTGCTAATAGGATATGCTTATGTGGAATCCATTGATGAATTGTTAAGATACGGTGTGGGATTGGGTTTATATCAAGGTATCAGTAAGATGGAAGAAGCACGAGATCGAATTAGTACGTTGGTCTACAAACTCAAAGCTTCTTGTATGTTGCTAGACGAAGGCCTTTCTATGCATGATGTTGTTCGTGATGTTGCAATATCAATTGCATCTGCAGAAAAAAATGTGTTTACGGCGACAGGTGAGCTGTTTGACGGTTGCAAGGAATGGTCAGACGAAAGTGCAGTAAAACTTTACACTTCAATCGTCTTACGTGACATCAAGACTAATGTGCTTCCTAATGGAGTACAACAGGAATATCCTCAGCTAAAACTTTTTTCTGTACGTGCTGATCATCAGGAATCGTCATCATTAACAATTCCAAACAACTTTTTCGAGAGGATGATACAGGTCAGAGTTGTAAACTTGACTTACATGAATCTACTGCCACTGCCTTCATCACTTGGTCTCCTCTCAAACCTTCGAACACTGAGTTTGTGTAACTGCAACTTGCTGGGTTTAAGTGTTGTAGGAGACTTGAAGAAACTAGAAATCCTTTGCTTAAGAGGTTGTGGTTTTAGCCACTTGCCAGTAGAAGTAGGTCAATTGACTTGGCTAAAGTTGCTTGATTTGAGAGGTTGTGACGAACTAGAAGTTATGCCACCAAATATTTTGTCAAATTTATCCCATTTGGAAGAACTGTATATAGGTACTAGCTTTTATAAATGGGAGGTGGAAGTAGGTGGGGTCAAGAACGCTAGCCTTCTGGAGTTGAAGCATTTGCATAATTTGACCTCTTTGGATTTACACATCAAAGATGTCAACAGTCTCCCAAGAGGCTTGTTCTTCGAGAAGCTGGAAAGGTACAGAATACCTATCGGATATTTCTGGAATCGGAAGTACGACATTTACAGTAGAGATTTCAGAATCGAGCTGAATACCAAGGTTTGCTTGAAGGATGTGCTGATCGTGCAGCTACAGGGAATTGAACACCTTGGATTAGAGGGACTGCAAGAGCAAGATGTCCAGAATTTTGTTAATGAATTAGTCAAACTGCAGGGTTCTTCACAACTCAAGCATCTCTATATCTGCGGTTCCCACCTCGCCCTCAATCCGGAAGAATCAGAGGTATGATCAATATGAAAATTTACAAATACAAATAACACATTACAAAAAACAAAAAAATAATACTATTTTTTATTTTCGGTGATCAAAATTGGTTAAAATCAAAAGTCTAGTTTGCTCACTTTTTAGTGTCCTCCAACGACAAAAAATCTTATTGATGTCAGATTTTGATGACATAAATTAAACCTCTAATAAAGAAGCTCGAATTAAAGCTTTTTGGTCATTATTTACTCGCTTAATTAATCTAACCTTCAAGTTTTAAATATTTTTCCGAGCATTAAATCGTATACAAATATCATAAGACCTGCATATTTATAAAAGTTATAAAATTAATGTCCATCATTTTTAACTCCACTAATCAAGATTAATCCTTAGCCTTTAATTACTAGCAAACTATTCTCTTATCAAAACTATCTGAAATTGTTAGGTAGAAAATACAGGCATGTACTACCCTGAATCGTAATGTTTATTCTCATCGATCTAATTTTAAGAAAATACAGGCATGTAAGAAGGTTATTGAAACTTCCTAAATATTGCAAATTTTAGTTATTATGAAAATCATTCTGTTAATTTATACGTTAGACTAAAACCAGAAATTTCTAGAGTATCAAAGTTAACTTTGAAAAGTCGTCAGGTTTCATATTTATATAATCAATTTAGGAGAAATCTTTAATGTTTGCAATTTAATTAATATTTTAATCTTTTAGCTTCGGTGTCACACCACCGTAAAAACTAACATAATAGCTTCTTATTGTATGAGCATTATGCTTCGTAATATTATTCTTCTTCCCTTTACTTTCAATAAAATTCGCAATATTCATATAAAAAATGTGAAATTAATCATCCTATATTTTCAGCACTCTTATAATGATCATATTTAGAGAATATTCACTATTTATTTAATTTTTCATATTTTGTTCAAATTAACTCAATTAATTTTTTTTTTAAAAAAGAATTCTTGATTATCAAATCTAACATTTCAGATTTGGATCTAATGCTAAACTAAATTGTAATAATATTTGAATATCTCATGTCAATATGCATTTCGATCATTCATAATTAAGTTTATAAGCTAAACTCAAGATGGCTTCAATGTCAATGGAGACAGGAGAAGTCGTCATATGATATTCGGTCAAACGAAATCATTTTGGAGGACAATATCAGTATTGCTAATACACTTTTTATTGAGAAGGTCGGTTATTATTAACCCAATAGCTTATTAATTCTCTATGATTTTTGTATTTTTGTTCTTTGTTATTCTTGTTTGTTAGAAATATGCAAGAGTAATTAATAATTATATAATATTGTAAATTTTTCATCCCACAAGTGTTGTAGCGTGTATCAAATACATTCTCAGAGGACAGAAAAGGTACTGTAGACACGAATTGAATTAGTAATAATAATAATAAAGCATCTACTAGGAAATACTTAGTATGTTGTAATTACTAAATAAAAAAATAATTTGATAAATAATTATTGATTCACATCTATAGCTTGTTATTTTCTTTAATACGTGTCCTTAGAATATATGTAAATTAGCAACGAATAATTTGAAAACTTGATTAGTACTTGTTTGTATGAAAGACTCAAGAGAACTATAACATGAGAAAGAGATTAATAAGCTTATTGATTTGTCCATCTGCAGAAATGATTATTACTTGTAGTTAACAAGAAGTTATTATTTTGATCGAGTAGGTTGCGTTACCAAAGTTGGAGAAATTGGAGTTGCGTTCAATAAATGTTGAGAGGATTTGGCAAAACCAAGTTTCAGCCCTATCTTGTGGTGTTCAGAATTTAATACACTTGACCCTATGCAAGTGTAGGAATTTAAGATGTCTATTTTCATCTTCTATAGTTAGCAATGACATCTTTGTTCGACTCCAGCACCTTGAGATATGGGGATGCCCTGCCTTGGAAGAGATAATAATCGTGGACCAAGAAAAACGGAATAATAATATTGTAATGTTTCCTCAATTACAATATTTAAAGATGTATGATCTTAAAAAGCTCACAAGCTTCTGCACAGGAGATGTACAAATTATTAAATTTCCTTCCTTGAGAAAGCTATGGATATCTAGATGTCCTGAATTCATGGTGAGCCATAAAAGAACGACTAGTGGCTTGGTCCGAAAAGGTACGTGCAAGAATTCTATAATCAATTTCTTCAATTTCTTATAGAGCTTCAAAGTTATATTTCCATTCGCCTTCACGACTTGGATCATTTTCTTACGAACAAAAAG
>NW_006262201.1:30465449-30465679 GCF_000493195.1 Citrus x clementina | reverse complement strand
GCTATGGATATCTAGATGTCCTGAATTCATGGTGAGCCATAAAAGAACGACTAGTGGCTTGGTTGAAAAGGTACGTGCAAGAATTTTATAATCAATTTTTCAATTTTTATAGAGCTTAAAGTTATATTTCCATTGCCTTCACGACTTGGATTATTTTTTACGAACAAAAAGTCATTATTTTCTAAAAGGTTAAAATTTATTGGATAAATATTCTGTATTAGCTAGTGGTA
>NW_006262201.1:30362192-30465284 GCF_000493195.1 Citrus x clementina | reverse complement strand
TGTTTCCAGAAGACGTGCTTTGCAAACTTAAATGCCTTGAAGCTGAGTTTGGTGATGAGTCGACTACTATTTTCTCACTCGATGATTTCCTTCGGAGATTTCACACCATCAAAGTTCTCTCTATAGGAGGAGGAGGTTATGCTTGGGAGGCAAAAGAAAAGGTTGAAAATGGGATGGCGGTAATCATAAGAGAAGTAAACAAGTGTTATGATTTGAAGCACTTCTTGAAACAAGAGTCCTCCATTGCGGTCAAATTGGAACAGCTGAAGATATCCGAGTGCAGCCATTTGATTAATCTTGTGCCATCTTCGTCATCCTTTCAAAATTTAACAACTTTGGTGGTATCATATTGCAAAGGATTGAAAAATGTATTAACATCCTCAACAACAAAGACTCTAGTGAGGCTCAGAGAAATGAAAATAAGTGGATGCAATATGATAACAGAAATAGTGGCAGACGATGATGATGCAGCCAGAGATGAGATTATTGTTTTCAGCGAATTGAAGAAGTTGACGCTTTCTTATTTAAAAAGTATGACGAGCTTCTGCTCTGGCAGTCATGCCATCAAATTCCCATCTCTGGAAATATTAGTGGTGGATGATTGTCACAATATGAAGATTTTCTCGAGAGGAGAATTAAGCACACCCATGTTACATAAAGTGCAGCTAAAGACTTGGGATAGAGAATGTTGGGCATGGGAGGATAACCTTAATACAACCATACAACAGGTAAATCTTAAAAGGGAAAGCTCCATCAAGAAGCCACGAGAAGGTCTCCAATCCCAGCTATTTCTTCCTTCTGCTCCTGCCCCCAGTCTCAATCTCCAGACTAAGTTGGAAATTTTGCCCGCGATGGTTGCTGGGGTTTGGTCAGATGACAATAGCATGCAGCTGGAAGCAGCTACTCAGTTCCGAAGACTGCTTTCAATTGAGAGGAGTCTACCAATTGACGAAGTCATACAAGCTGGCATTGTCCCGCGCTTTGTTGAGTTCCTTCTGAGGGAAGACTATCCGCGACTTCAATTTGAGGCTGCTTGGGTTCTTACAAACATTGCTTCCGGAACTTCGGTGAACACCAAGGTGTTGATTGACCATGGTGCTGTTCCAATATTTGTGAAGCTACTTGCTTCTCCAAGTGATGATGTCCGAGAGCAGGCTGTTTGGGCATTGGGAAATATTGTTGCTCACTCACCTGGATGCCGTAATCTTGTGCTTCATGAAGAAGCTTTGATTCCATTGCTGGCACAATTAAATGAGCATGCTAGGCTTTCAATGCTGAGAATTGGCACATGGACATTGTCTAATTTATGCAAGGGCAAGCCACAGCCACCATTTGATCAGGTAAGGCCAGTTCTTCCGGCACTTGCACAGCTTATTCATTTAGATGATGAAGAGGTCTTGAGAAACGTTTGTTGGACACTCTCCAATCTTTCTGATGGTACGAATGACAAAATTCAAGCTGTGATCGAGGCAGGTGTCTGTGGTCCACTTGTTGAGCTCCTTGGTCATCCATCACCCTCAGTGCTCATTCCTGCCCTGCGGACTGTTGGAAATATTGTGACGGGAGATGATTTCCAGACTCAGTGTGTAATTAACCATGGTGCAGTGCCGTACCTTTTGGCCCTGTTGATCAATAATCATAAAAAGAGCATCAAGAAGGAATCCTGCTGGACTGTTTCAAATATTACAGCTGGAAACAGGAAACAGATTCAGGCGGTAATTGATGCTGGCTTAATTGTTCCCCTTGTCAATCTGCTTCAAGATGCTGAATTTGATATAAAGAAGGAGGCTGCATGGGCAATTTCAAATGCCACCAAGGCCGGCACTCAGGAGCAAATCAAGTACCTCGTGAGAGAGGGGTGTATAAAACCATTGTGTGATCTCCTTCTATGCGCTGATCCAGAGATCGTCACTGTTTGCTTAAAAGGATTAGAGAACATTTTGAAGGTCGGGGAAGCTAAAAAGAACCGGGGCAGCACTATTGGAGATGTTAATCAATATGCCCGGTTGGTGGAGGGGGCTGAGGGATTCAAAAAGATTGAAGATTTAAAAAGTCATGGCAACAATGGGATCCGTGAGAAGGCCGTAACGATTCTCGAGACATACTGGTTGAAGGGACGATGATACAATAGCTGCAGGTGATAGTCCTCACTCGTCGGAGCTAATGATGGCTACTCCACCGAAGTTGAGATGAGGAGGAAGCTGCAGAATACGGTGATAACAGGTAGGTTCTACTCGGGAGATTCTGATTTTTGTGGTGACTAAATATTTTTTATTTATGCCAACCAATCACCATTTGATGATGGCTTTTCATGTTGTGAGATTCTGTTTTGGGTATACAGACTATTTAATTATTTGACTCAAATATTGCATTCAGTTAGTCATTTGATTATGAAGTCATTTGGTAGCATTCATAAAACTTAGATGCTTCGTTTCAATTTTGTAACATTTTTTTTTAATATAACGATTTGGTTTTTACTTTAACAGGAGACCGCGTAAAAGAAAATCAAAATTTTTTGAGGCAAAGAAATTTTATGTCTACAAAGGTTTTTTTTTTTTTTTTTTTTATCGGTTTGTTTAATTTGTACATTTTTTATTTTGTCAAACTGTAACAACTTTATTGTTTTAGCGTTCTATTGGCTTCAAATTTTGTTGATTGCCACTTCAATTTAATATTATAAACTCTTGTATTCTTATAACTATATTTCATGAATCAAAGAGATATTGTTTATGTTATTTTTAAACTTGGAATGGTTTTGGATTTTCAAGAAAAGGTTGGAATGGTTTTTGTTGTTGATGAATCAAAGTTCAAAACCAGAGCCCAAATGCTGCGTTTTTGGAGTGTTAAGCTTTTGGAATTCGGCTACTGTGATCAGAAGTTTTGAGCAGCTCCCAACACCTAGAGATATGCGATTGTACGCGTTTGCTGAAAGATCATTTCTGGGGAAGGATTCGATCAAGTGACCCCTTATTTTGTCTTCCTGCGGTTGATCACTCGGATGCTCGTGAGAATCTTCGAGAACTAGATGTTTATACCCGGGAATGCATACTTCGGAGTGGTTGCGGCGTTTTCTTCGAATATAAATCACTCTTACCACCATCATTGTTATTTTTGCTTTAAATAACTACTCAAACATTTAGGATTATTTTTGTTACAAATTGACATCAGAAATACTCTGCTTTGTACATTAACATATCCACTGTTATGTCTATCTATCATCACTAGATTATCAATATTCATAATTATTATCACCTTCCTATCCTTTACTTTTATCTATTTATTTCTTTTTCTTCGATTCTAAATTTTGCCGAGGAACTTTAGCTTTACAGCATAGAACTTAAAAAATAAAATGGGCCAGTTTCAACTAGTGCTCCTTTCTTGACTTGTTGCATTTGTGGAATGTCCTCATTCAAATTTTGGCTAAAACCATTGTCGTTTAGTATCATTCATTCATTGCAATCAACAAAATCCTTTCCTTGTTTTCATCCTTTAATCTTAATTACACTTATGCTCCTGTTTATTGTGCTCACTGTTACGTTGTTTGTTTTTCAGTTTTAGCCATAAACTCTTTTGAACTTTCAATCTTGTAATTTCAACAGCACTTGTCATCCTCTGATCTCCAGTCCTATTATTTAGAATTGCACTGCTCCCCATCTAAATATCTAATTGCCCTGTTGTTGTCCCTGTTTTCTTCTGTTCTGTATCCACTGTTGTAAATTTTTTTTTTCCTTTTTCTACTCTGCTCAATATTGTTGCCAGTTTGCTTCCTAACTAATCAATTATTCAGTGTCTCCCAATTTTAAAGGAGGGAAAAAAAAAGAGTGATTGAAAAGGATTAGAGATGGTGGAAATCATAGTTTCTGTTGTTATCGAAGTTGCAAAGTGCTTGGCTCCTTCGGCGGAACGCCAATTTAGTTATGCAGCACACGGTTGATGAGGCTAAAAGAGATTGAACAGAACGTTGAGAACTGGCTTGCGAGTGCTAACAAGGCCAATTTTGAGGCAAAGAAATTTGTAGGCTGCAGCAGCTGAAGGGCTCTGGTGCCTTGAAATTTTGAGGCAAAGAAATCAGTTCTGTTGCACCAGAATCAGCTGCATTCAGCAGCTTGTGACAACCCAGATGCAATTTCCAGAAACTCACGAATGAGGCACGTGTGAAACAGCTTCTAACGACCTGAATACGAGCTTCCTTCTCCACGTGCATCTCATGTGCTTCATTAAACCAGAAACGGCAATGTATGAGTCGTTTCAATGAGTATTAAATGTGCACATCAAAACGCTGCAACTAATAACTATTGTCGTTTGTACTGAAATAATAAGAACTCAAGACGCGCTATACACAGGCCGTTTTGAAGCCATTGAATTTGTTTCACCAGTTACACGACAGTTGGCGATGAAGCTACAGAAAATAACCGTTGTTTCAAGGGTCTGTGGCCTAATTTGAAGGCCAGCCATCGACTTAGCAAGGAAGCAGTGAGGCAAATGAATGCTATAGTCAAGCTCCAGGAAGCTGGGAGGTTTAAAAGAATTTCCTCCACTATTATTCCGGAGGATACTTTGCTTATGTCTAACAAAGATTACGAGTCCTTTGAATCAAGAACGTCCACTCTGAATAATATACATGGTGCATTAAAAAATACGTCAACATGCTTGGGGTTTATAGAATGGGCGGCATCGGAAAGACGACTCTAGCGAAAGAAGTTGCTAGAAAGGCCAAGAATGGGAAGCTCTTTGATCAGATTGTTTTTACCGAGGTTTCCCAAAACCCAAACATAAAAAAGATTCAAGGAGAAATTGCATTTAAATTAGGTCTAAAATTTGATGAGGAGAGTGAATCGGGTAGGACAAGGAGTCCCTGGAGCCGGCTGAAGAAAGAGAAATTGCAGATAATATGTGGGAAGGTCTTAATTTGAAGGCGGTAGGAATGCCTCACGCAGATGATCATAGGGGATTTAAAGTGTTGTTGACGGCAAGAAGTCTAGATGTATTGTTAAGGAAGATGGATTCTCAACAGAATTTCCTAATTGGTGCCTTAGGAGAAGAAGAGGCTTGAAGTCTGTTCAAGAAGATGGAAGGCGATTATGCTGAAGGTAGTGAATTGAAATGGCTAGCAATGGATGTGGCAAAGGAATGTGCAGGTTTGCCTGTTTCCATTGTGACGGTAGCAAGGGCATTAAGGAACAAGAATTATTTGAATGGAAGGATGCGTTGGAACAGCTAAGAAGGCCTTCCTCAACGAATTTTAAGGATGTACAGCCAGCTGCATATAAAGCTATGGAGTTGGGGTACAATAAATTAGAAGGGGATGAGCTCAAGAGCACCTTTTTGCTAATAGGATATACAGCCATAGCATCCATTGATGACTTGTTAATGTATGGCATGGGATTGGGACTATTTCAAGGTGTGAATAAGATGGAAGCAGCACGGGCTCGAGTACATACATTGGTGCACAAACTAAAAGCTTCTTGTATGTTGCTTGACCATACAAGCAAGAACGAAAAGCTCTTTTCAATTCATGATGTTGTTCGCGATGTTGCCATATCAATTGCATCCGGTGAACAAAACGTGTTTTCAGCGACAAATGAGCAAGTTGATGGTTGCACGGAGTGGTCAGACGAAAGTGCAGTGATACTATACACTTCAATCGTCTTACGTGATATCAAGACTAATGTGCTTCCAGATCGGTAACAAGTTTTGTTTTTCATATATATTTTTATTTTAACTCCATTGAATGTTTAATGAAAAAGTATCATAATTATGGAATCCATATCAAATTTTGATTTATTGCTAAACTGAGTTGTATTAATTTTTAATGATCTTGTTTCACCGTGTGCATTAAAATTACTCACAATGAAGTAATAATACTCTAAACCCCCGATGCTTTAAGGTCAACAGAGATGGATGGAATTAAGAAATTATAAGCCGTCGAAGGACAATATCAATGGTTTTAATGTACTTTTCATTGAGAAGGTTGGTAATTAATAACCCAATGCTCTTATTAATTCTATAACATTTTTTTTTGGGTTCTTTGTTATTCTTGTTTGTTAGCAATTATAGGATAGAGTAATTAATAATTATATTTGTTGATGCCGAAATCCGGATGAGTTGGTCAAATCTCAGATGACCTGTGAGCCTGTGAGCACAAAGAACAGTCAGGGGAAGCCGGAAGTTTTTCCGGCAAAAACCCTCAAACGCTCAAGTCAGCGATTTGGGTCTTACTTGGAAAAACTCATACCACAATTCATGTGGCTTAATTATGATTGCTTTAAACAAAAAGCTTTTAAGTAAATTTAAAGGAAAAGAATTCAAAATAATCAATCTTAAAGAAATTATAGGCGAAAGAGAAATTTCACAGTTAGTAGAGGGAGAAAAAGATCCAATGGGTTCGGTCACCTAGAGAGAGAGAGAGAGGAAAAGGAATCCCTTTTTTCCTCTTCCCCAGGGTTTTTATAGGAAATTATAGCGGTTTTTATCCTCTCCCCTAGAATTTTCAAGAAAACTACTAATTTTCAGTCCACTAAAAATATGGTCCCTAATATTTCGGAGAAAATGTTTTGACTGAGTCGTGCTTCCTGGTAACCTCCTGGTCGAGGTGATGTGCTCGAGGTGACCAACAACATCCTGGTCGAGGTGATGTGCTCGATGTCACCACATATTATTCTGGTCGAGGTGACCAATAATATCCTAGTCGAGATGATCTGCTCGAGGTGACCAATAACATCCCGGTCGAGGTGATGTGCTCGAGGTCACCACATATTATTCTGGTCGAGGTGACTAATAATATCCTGGTCGAGATGATCTGCTCGAGGTGACCAATAACATCCTGTTCGAGGTGATGTGCTCGAGGTCACCAAACAACATCCTGGTCGAGGTGATGTGCTCGAGGTCACCAAACAACATCCTGGTCGAGGTGATCTGCTCAACCATTTGCTCACTTTTACTTTGAGGAGAGCACGATAATGTATGAGCAAACACCTTTATCTTGGTCACCCTATTTCATTCTCTCAACAATATTAAAAGATTATTCTAAATTTTTCATCTGACGTGTTGTAGGGTGCAACAAATACTAATTATTATAATTAGTATGGTATAGTATTAAATACTAAATATATGATGAAATAACTATACAAAACAAATTTAACCTCTTGACCGTACACAACTGTAGGATTTTAAGATGTTTATTTCTATCATCTTCTGTAATTAATAACTTAGTTCGGCTCCAACACCTTCCAAATTTTGAAAATGTCGGCAGAAATCTTTGCGCAATTTTGTGGAGATGACATAAGACATCAAGGACTGGACCAACTTCAGTTTCCAATTTATTCCGATCATTAATCTTTTATTTAATTATTCTTTCCTTTACTTGTAAATTTAATCATAAGATAACTTATAAATACATATAATATGATTAAATGGACTTTATTCAAAATATTATGTAATTAAGATATTTAAAAAAATATCTTATATATTTTATTAATAAGAAAATATATTTATCAATAAATCAATATACTTTAAAAAGCACATAATTATAACAAATTTAACCAAGAAACTTTGGATTTTCAGTAGAGCACTTTAAAAAAATAAAGAGGGTGTCATTTTTAACTTTTATTCTCATCCTTGAATGATGTTCATTGCCTGCCACGGTCAAAAAGTTAAAGAAGATGACAATGGTACATAATGTATCTTCACTTTAACTGTGCTTAGTAAGTATGGAAGTTTTATTCCTCCATTGACTTGTCGAAATTGTCAAATTTCTTTCTTAGTTAAAACATTGGCAAACAATTATTCTTCAGCCTCTCCTCCATTATATAAATCAATTTAATATCAGTCATTTTTTATAGTCACTCTCAATCAACAAATCCTTTACTTTATTTACATCCTCTGAGCTCAAATACACTTTGCTTCTCTGTTTATTGTGTTCACTCTTGTTTACTTTTGTTATTCAGCTTTTGCCATCAACTCTTTCGAATTCTCGTTCTTCTAATCTTAAAAACTCTCTTTTTAACCAATTGTCCTGCAGTTGTCTCTGTTTGATCACTCAGTTTGCTTCCTAACTAATCAATTGTTTGGTTATTGTCTCTGCTTTGTTTCTATTTTGCTCCCTTCACATTTACATACTTTAAAAAATAATAATGTTAATTGTGAACCTGAATCAAAACCTTCTGAAGGAGACGACTTTGTCGTTTCGGGAATTGGATAAGAAACGACAAAGCAAACATACAGATAACACTGCCATATGACAACCAGCATCTATCATATGAAAAGCTTAAGTGACGCACGTGACTTGCACGATCAAGCTTAAGTTAAACGGCAGCTGCTGATGCCATTTCAATCTGAAGAGCTGTTACAGACAGTTAGGATTGGCGGGAGTTTTCTGGGTTTGTTGAAACAAACCCAGAATAAGAGCTGGCGTACAGCTCACATATCTTGATTCCTTCCGAGTTGTATATAAAGCCTTGAGGGCTATACTTAGAGTATCATCGTTCCTTGTAGCAATTACTCTAAGACTTGTAATCTGTTAAGCACAAAGAAAAGTTATGGCTTCTGTTTCTCAAGAGGATGTAGGCTGCAAAGCCGAACCTCTATAATCCCTTTTGCATTTCGTTTTGCTTTATTCTTTCTTAATCCATGTCTCTGGTTAAATACCCTTATTCTTAATCTGATTTCTATATTGATATTTCATTCTTGCCTTAATAAGATCAGTGTGTGGTGATTTCTTGGGTAAAAGAATTAAGGTTTCTCACTCTTAATTTCAACAAATTGGTATCAGAGCTCACATCCCTGAATCTTGTGAGCAAGAATGGCAACACAGAGGCTTGATGTGGAGAAGTTCACAGGAGAAAATGACTTCCATCTTTGGAGGCTGAAGATGAGAGCATTGCTGGTTCACCAGGGAATTGAAGAAGTACTGGAGGATCCAAGAACCTCGAAAAAGATCAGCAAAGTCAAAGATGAAGACATGCAAGAAGCCATGGACAAAGCTCATAGCACTATAATCCTAAGTCTAGGAGATGGAGTACTTAGAGAAGTGGGAGACCAAACAACAGCTGCAGGCCTTTGGAAGAAGCTAGAGGATTTGTACACAAAAAAATCTTTGACAAAAAGATTGAGTACAAAGAAAAGGCTCTACACACTCCAGATGGAAGAAGGCAGCTCTTTAACTACTCACATTGATGCTTTCAATAGGATCATTTTAGATCTAGAAGACATTAATGTGAAGATTGAAGACGAGGATAAAGCCATTATTCTGTTATCTTCATTACCACCTTCTTATGAACATTTTGTTGACACTCTCTTATATGGTAGACAATCTCTGGCTATGCAGGATGTCAAGGAAGCTTTAAGTTCCAAAGAAAGCTTTAAGAAATCAGAAACAAAAGATGGTGAAGGGTTGACAGTAAGAGGGAGATCAGAGAAGAGAGATGGTTGGAAAGGCAAAAAGAAAAAAAGATCAAAATCTAAGAACAGGCCTTGAAGTGCTTCCACTGCCACAAGGAAGGTCACTTCAAAAGGGACTGCCCTGAGAGAAAGATTAAGCCTAAGGATGCTAACAACAGAAATGGAAATGCTGTTGTTGCTTCTGAAGATTCAGATGAGAGATATGACTCTGCTGGTGTTCTGGTAGCCTCAAACATGCAAACTGAAGGTAAATGGGTTCTTAACTCTGGCTGCACCTATCACATGTGCCCCCATAAACACTTATTCAGTAGCTATCAACCTTTTGAAGGAGGTAAAGTCTTGATGGGAAACAATGATTCCTGTAAAGTCATTGGTATAGGCTCTGTTAGATTGAAAATGTCTGATGGTATAATTAGAGAACTTGATAATGTAAGGCATATTCCAGAGCTTAAAAGAAACCTAATTTCTCTAAGCATGTTAGGTAAGGCAGGGTGTTGTATCAGACTTGAATCAAGCTCCTTAAAAGTTATTAAAGGGTCTCTGATACTGATGAAAGGTGTAATGCAACATGGTTTATACATACTGCAAGGAACAACAATAACTGGGGATGCTGGGATAGTGATAAAACAGGAACAAGATAAAATATTACTATGGCATTTCAGGTTGGGTCATGTAAGTGAAAGTGGACTGAAAGAACTAGAAAAATAGGGAGCTCTAGGGAGTAATAAGATAAGTACTGTTGGATTCTGTGAGGAGTGGGTCCTAGGAAAGTCCTCAAGAACCAGGTTTAAAACTGCAGTGCACAATACTAAGGGTACTTTGGATTATATTCACTAGGATATGTGGGGACCAGCACAGATTGAATCTCTAGGTGGAGCTTGTTATTTTTTGTCTATGATAGATGACTTCTCTAGGATGGTTTGGGTGTATCCAATAAGGAGCAAAGATCAGGCTTTTGATAGATTCAAAGCCTGGAAAACCTTAATTGAAACTCAAACTAATAGGAAAGTTAGAAGGGTTAGAACTGATAATGGACTTGAGTTTTGCAATAAACAGTTTGATGTTTTGTGTGAAAAGAGTGGAATCCAGAGACACAAAACTGTTAGGCACACACCACAACAAAATGGTTTGGCAGAAAGAATGAATAGAACATTAATGGAAAGAGTTAAATGCATGTTATTTCATTCAAAGCTGCCAAAGACATTGTGGGCTGAAGCTTTGTGTACAGCTTGTTACTTGATAAATAGATGCCCCTCAACTGCAATAGAACTTAAAACACCTTATAAAGTTTGGTCAGGGAAATTAACTGACTACACCAAGTTGAGAATCTTTGGCTGCACTGCTTATGCACATATCAAGCAGGGCAAGCTTGAACCAAGGGCATTGAAATGTGCTTTCCTAGGGTATCCTAGTGGAACTAAGGGTTACAAGCTGTGGTGTGTAGACCTTAAACCACCTAAGTACATAATAAGCAGGGATGTAATTTTCAATGAGTCTGAGATGCTGAAAAATCAGACTTCTGCTCAAAGCACAATTCAGAAAATCCCAGGTGCAGAGACACCTCACTTTGATGTGGAGCTATTAAAAACTGAGGATGGTCAGAACACAAGTCACACTGGAGAAACTCAAGGCTCAAATGAGACCAGTGCTCAATCACTAGAGCACACCTCAATACAAGATAATCAGCTTACTAGAGACAGACAGAAGAGACAAGTTAGGGCACCAGAGAGATTGGGATATGCTGACTTAATAGCATATGCCTTGACAGCAGCACAAAATGTTGATCAAGAGGAGCCAAAAACTTATGAAGAAGCTGTAGCATGTAAAGAATCAGCTCAATGGATCAAGGCCATGGAAGATGAGATGGACTCTCTAAATAAGAATGGCACCTGGAAATTGATTCAAAAACCAGAAGGAAGGAAAGTTGTGGGCTACAAATGGGTCTACAAAATAAAAGATGGAATCCCTGATGTTGAACCCAAGCGATTTAAAGCAAGGTTGGTTGCAAAGGGCTTTACTTAAAGGGAAGGGGTTGATTACACTGAAGTCTTCTCACCTGTAGTCAGACACACATCAATAAGGATTATTCTGTCACTGGTAGCTGTTTATGATATGCATCTTGAACAATTAGATGTTAAAACAGCCTTCCTACATGGTGATCTACAAGAGGAGATTGTAATGTCACAACCTGGGGGCTTTGTGAATACTCAACACCCTGATTGGGTTTGCTTACTTCAAAAATCTCTTTATGGGCTCAAGCAGTCTCCCAGACAGTGGTACTTGAAATTTGACAGCTACATGCAAGAACTGAACTTTCAGAAATCCAGTTATGACTGCTGTGTATATCTCAGAAAGACCTATGGGGAGGAAGTGATCTATCTTGTCCTGTATGTTGATGACATGCTTTTGGCCAGTAAAAGCATGAAGTTGATTGATCTGCTGAAGCAATAACTCAGAGATAAGTTTGACAAGAAAGATCTTGGCCCAGCAAAAAACATCTTAAGTGTTGAAATGATAAGGAACAGAACAGCCAGGACATTGTTTCTATCATAAGAAAAATATGTCAACAAAGTTTTGGAGAAGTTTGGGATGCTGAACTGTAAACCAGTGTCCACTCCAATGGCAGCTCATTTCAGGTTATCAAGTCAGCAGTGCCCAAGCACTGAATCAAAACAAACTGAAATGTTGAAAACACCATATGCTAGCTCAGTGGGCTGCCTAATGTATGCAATGGTCTTAACAAAATTGTCTTGAATCTTAAAAGAAAAATAAAAAAGTACAGGAACTTTCTTTGGCTAATTATGATTTTTACAACATTCATTTGCTTCTGTAGAAGTGAATGTCCATCAATTATTTGCTGTATGGAGGGGAGAGAGCTAACTACAATCTGGTTGAGGGTTCTGTTGACTCTGACTATACAGGAGATCTAGATAACAGAAGATCACTCACTTGTTTTCTTTTCACACTTAATAGCTGCACAATCAGCTGGAAAGCATCACTTCAAAGTGTAGTGGCCCTATCTACAACAGAGGCAGAGTACACAGCTGCTGCAGAGGCCTTCAAAGAAGCAATATGGTTAAGGGGCATGATAAATGAATTGGGGTATGAGCAATCATCCATAACAATTCTATGTGACAATCAAAGTGCTATCAGTCTGAGCAAAAATCAAGTCCATCATGAAAAGACCAAGCACATCGACATCAAGCTCCATTTCATAAGGCTGGAAGTCTCTAAAGGCACTGTGAAGCTTGTGAAGGTTTATACCAGTAACAATGTTGCTGATATGTTGACAAAGCCAGTTCCAATGGCTAAGTTTGAGCACTGCTTAAACTTAGCTGGCATCTGTAGAATATAAAGATACAGAAGCTCGAGAAAGAAGAAGCCATAGGAGTGCTGTGATTCAGATTCAAGGTGGAGATTGTTAATTATGAACCTGAATCAGAACCTTCTGAAGGAGACAACTTTGTCGTTTCGGGAATTAGATAAGAAACGACAAAGCAAACATACAGATAACACTGCCATATGACAACCAGCATCTATCATACGAAAAGCTTAAGTGACGCACGTGACTTGCACAATCAAGCTTAAGTTAAACGGCAGCTGCTGATGCCGTTTCAATCTGAAGAGCTGTTACAGACAGTTAGGATTGGCGGGAGTTTTCTGGGTTTGTTGAAACAAACCCAGAATAAGAGCTGGTGTACAGCTCACATATCTTGATTCCTTCCGAGTTGTATATAAAGCCTTGAGGGGTATACTTAGAGTATCATCGTTCCTTGTAGCAATTACTCTAAGACTTGTAATCTGTTAAGCACAAAGAAAAGCTATGGCTTCTGTTTCTCAAGAGGATGTAGGCTGCAAAGCCGAACCTCTATAATCCCCTTTGCATTTCGTTTTGCTTTATTCTTTCTTAATCCATATCTCTGGTTAAATACCCTTATTCTTAATCTGATTTCTATATTGATATTTCATTCTTGCCTTAACAAGATCAGTGTGTGGTGATTTCTTGGGTAAAAGAATTAAGGTTTCTCACTCTTAATTTCAACAAATAATAATAATAATAATTTAAAAAGAATTAAAGACGGTGGAAACCATAGTTACTGTTGTTGTTGATGTGGCAAAGTTCTTGGCTAAATTTTTTTTAAAAAAAAAAAAGAGAGAAGAAGCAGCTTGGAGTCTATTCAAGATGATGGCAGGTAATTATGTTATAGGTAGCAAGGGTCGTGTCAAAGGAATGTGCAGGTTTGCCAATTTCCATTGTGATGGTAGCGAGGGCATTAAGGAACAAGAGATTACTTGAATGGAAGGATGCATTGGAACAACTTAGAAGGCCATCCCCAACGAACTTCTAAGACATACAGCCAACTGCATATAAAGCAATAGAGTTGAGTTACAATAAATTAGAAGGGGAGGAGCTCAAGAACATAAACCTACGTGGCATCTATTGATCGCTTGTTAAAGTTTTGTATGGGATTGGGTTTAATTCAAGGCGTTAGTAAGATGGGAGAAGCGCATGCTCGAGTACGTTCATTGGTCTAGGAACTCAAAGCTTCTTGTATGTTGCTGGAACCATGCATAATGTTGTTCGTGATGTTGCAATATCAGTTGCTTCTAGAGATCAAAATGTTTCACGGCGACGGGTGAGCTGGTTGATGGTTCCTGGCAAAGGTCTGACGAAAGAGCGGCAAAACTTTACACTTCAATCGTTTTACGTGATATCAAGACTAATGTGCTTTCTGATCAAGTATTGGAATGTCCTCTGTTAAAACTTCTCTCTATTCGTGTTGATACAGGTAAGAGTTATGAGTTGACTCACATGGACCTACTGTCACAGTGTTCATCACTTAGGCTCCTAACAAACCTTCAAACATTGGTTTGTATGATCTGAAGGCACATCATCATACAACTCGCAAGATATAAGTGTAATAGGAGACTTGAAGAAGCTAGAAATCCTTGCATACAATGCTCTAATATTCAAGACCCATTATGATTTTCATAATGGGTCTTCTACATTTGTATGATGATGTGAAATCTTGCCAATGTGAAGATGTGCATGTCCTCTGGTCAATCCTTGTTGAGCCGCAGTTGAATGTAAGTTGCCGTTTTTTTTTTTTTTTCACTTTCAATGCTATGATAACATATGTATTGTTGAGGTTGATATAATTTGATCTGAAATTGACGGCTTTCAAAAAATTCTAGGCTTCATTTCATTGATAGTGATGCTAAGTCAAACTTCAATTCTAGTTTAAGCAATCAAGCATGAGATGTGGGGCAATTGTTTTAGCAATCTAGGAGTCTGCGAGCTTCATGAAACACAATATTAAAAGACGAATGGTTGTATTATCGCTAACCAAATTGACATAATTATGAATTATGAATTATGATAAAAGGTCAATAAATTTTTTAAGTGGCTTATTTATGAATCTTAAAAAAAAAAGGATTTCTTAGTCGTAACTCTAAAAAAAAAAAAGAATATTATAGAAAATTTGAAGGTAAGGGAAGGGAGACCTTTTAGGCTTCAATTAGTCCAATATAATTCACTCATTTACGCATCTCTAACAAGCTTCACAGATTTGTTTATTTTTCAAAAATGTTCAGGCCGATACTAAATACATCTCGGGTTGGTACATTGCGAGCTTGGACCGCACTTTTTCAAACACAAGCCCATGTAATCGTTTAAGCATCTCCAACGGACTTCACAGATTTGTTTATTTTTAAAAGATGTTCAAGCCGATACTAAATGCATCTAGTGTTGGTACATTGCGGGCTTGAGCCGAACTTTTTCAAGCACAAGCCCATATAATCAATAAGAGGTCCAAGCCCTCTTAAAGCTGTCCAAACTCGAGAGAGCTGGGCTGGGCTGGGTGGGGCTTGGCTTGGATTTTTAATATTTTAAATATATTTTTATTTTTATTTCTTTTTTATCAAGTGAGAATCCACCAAATCTCATAAAAAAAATAATGTACATATAAGTAAAAAAATCTGTAAATTATCCAAATAAAAATTTGCAAATTAGAAGTGATAAAATACCATAAACTAGCTAAATCATAAATGCCCTTTAATAATTTTTAAAAGAATTTGCAATTGAAAATGATACACAATGCTTCTTCTTCGTTATCCACTTTCTACGGCAACAATGAAACATTCTTCTTCTTCTTCTTCTTCACTCTCTCTCTCTCTCTCTCAATTCTTCCACAAAACTACTCTCCATTACAACATCAAGTCATCAACAATGGCTTCAGTAATCTCAAAATTTCTACAGTAATTAAAGAAAATCAAACGTTACTTGCGATGGAGTTGGTGATGGTTTACTGTCGGTTCGCGTGCGCTGCTGGTGCTGCTGGGTTCAGGTCGCGTTGGAGCTGAGATCGCTGCTGCTGCTGCGTCGCACGTGTTCGATTGGCTGCAGCGACGTCGTGCGATGGTGCTGGTGGGTGTGGGTCACTGTTGCGTCGCCCGTTTGGTGCTACACGATTGCTGGGTTGCTGGCTCTGCTGCGTCGCGCGTGGACAGTGGATCGCGGCTGAAGGTGGTGGCTCCTTAATTCGATGTGAGGGTGGGGCAATAAACATCGGCTGTTGGCTACCGGCGGAGAGTGCGGTGAGAGGCTGATGGAGAAGCTGGGGAAGTGGAGATAAATTTAGGGATTTTAAGTTTTGGGAATTTGCCAACTTGGTTTCTTTTTGTTAATTACTTAATTTCAGTTTTTTTTTTTAAATTAATTTTTTTTAATATATTATAATTCATTTGTTATATGTATATTACGTTGTAAAACCCGGGCTTAAGCCCAGACTTTTATGGAAGGTTCTTAACTAGGCATATTGTGTATGGACTTTATAAAAGTGAAACCCTTTGTTCATAATTTAAGCCGAAGGCTGGGTTTAAAGCCCGCGGGCTTGGGCCGGCCCAGATTTTTTTTTTGTAAATCCTAAATGCATCCTGAATTCCTCTAAGTACATCTGGCAGTGAAACTGCTTTAACGTCGAGTTGGATTATTGGGCGCACACCTTTGTAAATCTCTTGCAACCATACTTCTTAGTTCTTATAACACCTTTTTAATGATAAATTTAATCTTAATTAAAATAATCTCCGCATAAATTTTTTTTTATTTAATTTTTTTAAATTTATTTTTGAAACGTTTTTTCACTTTTTTATTTATTAAAAATTATTCTTCTTATTGTATTTAAAAAATAAATAAATAATTTAAGTAAGGGTTTAAAACATAGAAAAGGAGATTTTTTTTTTTTAAATTTTTCAAAAGAGAGTAACAAATAATAATGATAATGTGTGTCATCATCTCCATAAATCTCCATTTGAAAAGATCACTAGTTTTAGAATATTTGCATATTGAATTTCCATCCTTTGATTGCATCAGATTCTTCATCTTAGGTTGAATAAGGAAGATGATATTTAGCCATAAAAAACCTCATCACTATAGAAACAACAGAACTATAACATAGATAATGTTATCATTTTGTATACTACAGTAGCATAAATAATTCTTTATTTTTTGTTTTGATAGTATCTTGATGGTGTTCAAATAAAAGTACTTTTTAAATAATAAAGGCACTACTCATGACTTCTTCATAATAGAAAATAAAATAAGACAAAAAATAACCGTCCTCCTTCCATCATCCTCCGTACCTTTAAAATGAATTTGGAAGAAAAATATCAACTTCACATTTACAAGATTAACAAGGTGAAGAAATTTGAGTTGTTACTGACCCACAAGAGTCGTAGCACCCACGTTTTACGCCAATGAACTTTCTTTGACTGTGACACAAACCAATATTATAGTCACACTTTGTTGTTGTTTTTTGTTATTCAGCATTGCCCCTTTTTGCCATCTACTCCCCTGAATTTTCTCAAAAGGATCAAGAAGCCCTCTCCTTCAATCTTCTGTCCTCAACCACACTAATTAGCCAATTGTTCAGTTGTTGTCTCTGCTCTGTTTGTATTTGCTTCCCTTCACAATTTCAAAAATTCAGAAAAAAAAAGAAAGGAAAAGATTGAAGATGGCGGATATCATTCTTTCTGTTGTTGTAGAAGTTGCAAAGTGCTTGGCTCCTCCTATATATTGCCAAATGAGCTATTTGCGTAAGAGCAAGTACACTAGCAATTTGCAGAATCTCAAGACTGAAGTTGGGATTCCGGAGGCTGAGAGGGTAAGTAAACAGCGTGAGGTTGATAAGGCTAAAAGAAGAGGGGAAGAGATTGAAGAGTACGTTGAGAAGTGGCTCACAAGCGTGAATGGGATCATTGATGAGGCGGAGAAATTTACAGGCGTTGATGCTAGAGCAAACAAGCGCTGCTTCAAGGGGTTGTGTCCTAATTTGAAGACCCGCCGTCGACTTAGTAAGGAAGCAGAGAGGCAGAAGGAGGCTATTGTCAAAGTCCGTGAAGTTGGAAGGTTTGATAGAATTTCCTACAACATCATTCCGGATGATACATTGCTTCTGTCGATCAAAGACTACGAGGCCTTTGAATCAAGAATGTCCACTTTGAATGATATACTTGATGCATTAAAAAATCCTGACGTCAACATGCTTGGAATTTATGGAATGGGCGGTATTGTGAAGACAACGCTAGCGAAGGAAGTGGCTAGGAAAGCCGAGACTGAGAAGCTCTTTGATCAGGTGATTTTTGTCGAGGTGTCCAAAATTCAAGACATAAGAAAGATTCAAGGAGAAATTGCAGATAAATTAGGCCTAACACTTCATGAGGAGAGCGATTCGGGAAGAGCAAGAAGTCTGCGTAACCGACTGAAGAAAGAGAAGACGATCCTTGTAATCTTAGATAATATTTGGGGAAATCTTGATTTCCAGGCTGTAGGAATTCCTCACGGAGATGATCGTAAGGGATGTAAAGTACTGTTGACAGCTAGAAGTCTGGATGTATTGTCAAGGAAGATGGATTCCCAACAGAATTTCTCGGTTGGCGTTTTAAAAGAAGATGAAGCTTGGAGTCTTTTCAAGAAGATGGCAGGTGATTATATTGAAGGTAGTGAATTCAAATGGGTAGCAAAAGATGTGGCAAGGGAATGTGCAGGTCTGCCAGTTTCCATTGTGACGGTTGCAAGGGCCTTAGGAACAAGAGATTATTTGAATGGAAGGACGCATTGGAACAGCTGGGGAGGCCTTCTTCAACTAACTTTAAAGATATACAACCAACGGCATATAAAGCTATAGAGTTGAGTTACGTTAAATTGGAAGGGGATGAGATCAAGAACATCTTTTTCCTAATAGGATATACAGCCATAGCATCCATTGATGACTTGTTAATGTATGGTATGGGATTGGGTTTATTTCAAGGTATCAAAAGGATGGAAGTAGCACGAGCTCGAGTGCATACATTGGTGCACAAGCTCAAGGCTTCTTGTATGTTGCTTGATGATATGACAAGCAGCAACGAAGACTACTTTTCCATGCATGACGTTGTTCGCGATGTTGCCATATCAATTGCATCTAGAGAACTAAATGTGTTTACGGCAATAGATGATGCGGTTGATAGGGAATGGTCAGAAGCAAGTGCAATAAAACTTTACACTTCAATCGTCTTACCTGATGTCAAAACTAATGTGCTTCCTGAAGTACTGGAATGTCCTCAATTGAAACTTTTTCATATACGTGTTGATAGGGAATCTTCAACGTCAGCAATTTCAGACAATTTTTTCTCGAGAATGACACAGGTCAGAGTTATAGGCTTGACTTACATGAATCTATTGTCACTGCCTTCATCACTTGGTCTCCTAACAAACCTTCAATCGTTGTGTTTGTATTACTGCAAATTACAAGATACAAGTGTCGTAGGGGACTTGAAGAATCTAGAAATCCTTTGCTTAAGAGGTTGTGATATTACGCAGTTGGCTGTACAAGTAGGTCAACTGACGCAGTTAAAGTTGCTTGATTTGAGAAATTGTTTCTTCCTAAAAGTTATTCCGCCAAATGTTCTATCAAAGTTATCACGTTTAGAAGAACTGTATATAGGTGGTGACAGCTTTAACAAATGGGAAGTGGAGGTGGTTGATGGGGTCAAGAATGCAAGCCTTGATGAGTTGAAGCATTTGCCTAACTTGACCTCTTTAGAATTACAAATCAAAGATGTCGACACCCAACCGAGAGGCTTGTTCTTCAAGAAGCTGGAGAGGTTCAGAATACATATTGGAGGCTGGCTTTGGCGGGCTGTACAAAAGAGTTGTAGGGAATTCAGACTCAAGCTGAACACCAAGATTTGCCTAAAAGATGGGCTGATCGTGCAACTGCAAGGAATTGAAGACCTTGAATTATCTGGATTGCTAGAGCAGGATGTCAATTATTTAGTTAATGAATTAGCTAAAGCGGGTTCTTCACAACTCAAGCATCTCTCGGTGCGGGGTCTTCGCGCCCCTGCCCCCAATCCGACAGAGTCAGAGGTACGGATCTTCCCAAATTTTTTGCATACCAAAAATTTGTCAAATACTAGAACAATTCTACTCTATTCCCAAATTTTTATATTTTCCAGTGCATCAGTGTTAACTTTGAAAAGTCATAAAAATTTTTTTTTATACTCATTCTCGAAAGTAATAAATTTTGAAAGATGTCCTGGCCTACCGTTTTTCAAACAGCTTAATTTTACTGGTCACCAGAGTTTGGATCCTGGGAATAAGATGGTGAATCAAGTTTTAACATCAATTGAGATGACGAAAGGGTGGAGAAAGTTAAGGATTCTGATAAACAAGGGGGCTCACAAAGTTTTGCAGCTTCTGAATCGAGGAGTATTGAAGGCGATGACTTTAGTTCTAAGGATTCAGATGGAGCGAATGAAGTTCCTTGTTTAATAACTTGGAGAGATTTCCGGTTGATGTGAATATGGACATAGTGGGGTCACCGAAAACACTTAAACGCAAGACCTAATTATTGCCTTATGGAAATTCAGTGGTCGATTTGACGATTCAGGAGCTAACTCATAAGTTCTTGTGTTGATGGTTCTTCCAACTAGAATGTGGCGGAAATCGCCCTCCCAAGTTGTATTGAGCAGGAACTCAAAATTGCTTGAGAATAATGATCAAAGCTCTGAAGAGAAGGAATGAGAATCTTGATAATAAGTGTGAGGCAAAAAAAAAAGAAAAAAAGGGTGCAAGGGCAGCTCCAACTCCAATCTTTTCTAGAGGACGTAGTAAATCTATCATTATTCTGCTGAGGTTAATTAGAAAAAAATTAAGAGAATATCCGTTTTCATCTAATTTATATCAGTTACTAAGTTTAATTTTTCATATTTAAATTAACTATTAATTTTTTAAATTTCTCAATTAAGGAATATAAAATAGTAAATTTAGATCTAGTATTGATTTGAGTTGCATTAATAATTTATTGATCTTGTGCCATTATGCATCCAAGTTTATATTCACAATTAGCTCATGCTCTAAACTCAAAATGCTTTCAATGTCATAACAGAGACATAAGGAGTTGACAAATAATATGTGGTTAAATGGAATCATTGTGGAGGACAATATCAATATTTCCAAGGCACTTTTTCTTGAGAAGTTAGTTATTAATAAGTCTCAATGGTTTTATTAATTCTTTACTTATTTTTTTTTTGTTCTGTATTATTCTAGTTTGTTAGCAGTAAATATGTACAAGAGTAGTTAATAATCATATTCCGTTTTCCAAAATTGTTCTAAATTTTTCATCTGAGTGTTGCAAGTTGCATCAAATACTACTTACTATTATTATTATTATTAATTGTTAGTAAATACTAATAGTATGGCGTTATGTAAAACAAATATTAACAGGAAGTTAACTTTGTGATGACGCAGGTTGCATTACCGAAGTTGGAGACCTTGTACTTGTCTTCAATAAATATTGAAAGGATTTGGCAAAACCAAGTTGCAGCCATGTCCAGTGGTATTCAGAATTTAAAGCGCCTGATTCTATTCAACTGTTGGAATTTAACCTGTCTATTTACATCTTCTATAATTAGCAGCTTTGTTGGACTCCAATGCCTTGAGATATGTGACTGCCCTGTCTTGAAAGAGATAATAGTCATCGACCAAGAAGAAAGCAAGAATAATATTGTGATGTTCCCTAATTTACAATATCTAAAGATGAGAGATCTTAGAAAGCTCACAAGCTTCTGCACAGGAGATCTGCATATTGAATTTCCATTCTTGAAAGAATTACAAATACTAAGATGTCCTGAATTCTTGTTTAACAATAAAAGAGCTGCTCATGAATTGACAAAAAAGGTACGTACAAGATTTTTATAATTAATTGTTCAATTTTTATTACATATTTGAACACATTTCTCTAGTTTTACAGGGTTTGGAGTTTTAATATAAGCCATCAACAACTTTGTTTTTGTTTTCATTTTCTTCACGTTGGTTCCTTAATTACTAGCAAAATTAAGCTGTCCACAACTCTGTATTTGTTTTTGTTTTTGTTTTCAAAGGTATGAGCGTGTGGGAAAAATTGGACATAATTTTTTTACCCTGTTATCTTTTCTAAGATTTAAATTCGGGTGATCAGTTAGTGAAAACATATTGAAAATTGTTGATAGTTAAATGCCTCCCTAGTGTGGATGTACTCTTAACTAATAGTGTTATTAATTTCTAAAACGAAGGCGTTAATTGGATAAACTAGTGGTATACTTCAAACTGGTTCTATTCTATTTTGTTAAATTTTCTCTGTAAAAAATAGTTGCTGAAAGAAAGAACATCAACTCTATTGTGGCTTTTTTTTTTTTTTGATTGATCTCCCAGATGTTCCCTACTTTAGAAGGTTTGAGAGTTGACGCAAAGCACATGGCAACAATATGTCAGCTTCCAGAGGACTTCATTTGCAAACTTAAATGTCTTGAGATCATGTTTGATGGGTCGACTACTACTTCATCACTTGATTTCCTCCAAAGATTTCATACCATTAAAATTCTCCATATAGCAGGAGGTCAATATTCTGTTGCGTACTCGGTATTTGAAAAGGTTGAAAATGGGATGAAGGCAATCATAAGTGAAGTAAACAAGTGCTATCGTTTGAAGCACATTTTGAAACAAGATCCCTCCTCCATTATGGAAAATTTGGAATGGTTGGAAGTAATCCAGTTTGATAATTTGGCTAATCTAGTACCATCCTTGACATCATTTCGAAATCTAACAACTTTGATGTTATGGAGATGCAAAGGATTGAGAAACGTATTAACATCCTCAACAGCAAAGACTCTAGTGCGGCTACGACGCATGAGTATAGGATCATGCCATAGGGTAGCAGAAATAGTGGCTGATGATGATGAGGGAGATAAAGATAATGCAGCAGCAGCAAATGATGAAATTGTGTTCAGTGAATTGAAGGAGTTGGAGCTTCGTTCTTTAAACGATCTCAAAAGCTTCTACTCAGGCATAAATTACGCCTTCAAATTCCCTTCTTTGGATGTATTAACTGTGAGCTTTTGCCCCAATATGAGGATTTTCTCCGGAGGAGAATTAAGTACGCCCGTTTTACGCAAAGTATTACATGAAGATTTTGTTAGGGACTGTTGGGACATTAAAGAACGTTGGATTTGGGAGCACGACCTTAACACAACCATACAAATGCTATATCTTCAGAATAAGGTACGTATTCGTTTAGTAATTGATTAAGAAATATTATTGATTTCACTCAAAAGTAATGTGTTGTTGAAAACAGAGGAGGACTAAAAGTGCATAAAATTGAGACTATGTGAGCAATTGTATGATTTACTAAACATAAAGGATTTTATTGATATTTCACGAGAAATGCTACACAGCTCGTAGCTTAAGCTTATTATTTTTCTCTTATTCTTCGCATTTCACTTGATGCCTTTTAAGAAAGAGTCTAGAGGTACTTATTGTAATTTAAAACTAATACAAACAATGTAAATATTAAATTATAAAAATAAGACAACCACATTTTACAAATCTCACCAAGTATTCAAGAAATTTCTAAACTTAGATATTTTCACCATCATTTGATATTTTTTTATTAAAGTCATCTTCTATTCTCTACACAATTCTTAAATCTTCCATGTATTGAGCTTTGAACTTAGGCTTGGACAAGTGTAATTAAATTGAATCATAAAATTTGGCGTTAGACTTTTAACACGTACTAATCATTTTGAAACACACAATTTCTATTTTGATTCTTGTGCTGCATGTGCATGCATTTATCAAGTTTTTACTAATTAACTTCATTTTTAATCTGATTTGTTTTTTTATCATTGCCATATCTTTTTTTTTTTTTTTAATGTGTAAATACTAGGAAGAGAACAAAGAAGAGTGTGACAATGAAGTGTAGGACGAGGAGGAAGATGCAGAAGGGCAATGATAACTGGTAATAAGTTTTGTTTGGGATGTTTGGATTTTTGTGATGACTAAGGTTATGTTTGGTATTGAAGTGTTGTAGATTTTAAGGCACAACCATTATGAAAAAAATATTGTAACTATAAAATAAAAATTAATAAAATTTGATAAATATAACTTTTAAATAATATTTACAAAAATAATAAATATATTGTATGTATTTCATCATATAACTGTAGGATCAAATCAACTTAACTTCCAAGTCATAGCAATTAGTGTTTACAAAATACTTTAGTATTGTATCTTTTAACCTATAACTACCCATTCTCAATATAAATGGACGATAAATATATGTTTTGCTTAATTTATGTTGAAATTTGTGCTTATCTTTAATTGATAATTAATATCTCTTTAAGCGTTTCAGAGGGGCTGCCTTCCTTTAACCTACTTGGGTGTTCCAATTTTCAAGGGCTGTCCTATCCTACACGTTTTCATTTGCAGGTCCTAGCTGACAAAGCTAGATCGAAGCTTAATGGTTGCAAAGAAAAGCTATTATCCTTTGCCGGGAGGGAGAGTCGATTTTGCGGCTAGTGATGCTGTTTTTGCGTTGTAATTAAAGGACCTTATATTGGGGGCTTGGGATGTTCTTGGGCATTCAAACAGCTTTTTATGCTGAGCTCATGGCATTGATTTGTGCATTGCACTTGCAGCGTGCTTTCAGTAAACGTGATTTTTTGTTGGTCATTAATTACGCTCCTTTCTAATTCTCCACTTGGATACTCCTTAAATGCTGCGTAATCTTTGTTACAATTGTTGTAATATTTTTTCATGGTATGAATTTTCGTTTTTCTCACACCTATCCGAAAATAATAGTGTGACTGACCTCTTGACTAGTGAACATGGAGGTTCGTTTTACTGTCTTTGTCGAGGTAGGGAGGTGGGTAAAGTTTAAATTAAACTTTAATCCCTGTTTTCTATATGATTTGAATTTAGATAAATAATTAAATAAAACTATTTAAAAATCACTTGATCAAGCTCCTGAGGTGTATTTTTGTGATAATCTAATACAAAGATTTTTTACCAACAAAGTGTTGGCTCCACTGGCAATGGAGTCCCCTTAAGTGGCTTGACTGGGTTTGCTCCCCAGTTCGAGTCGCATGGAAGTCGCCTTTGTTGGGAGAACCTGTGCCTCCCGGTTCGAGCGGGGACTTCTAGTCTGGGTTGTGGTACGGGCTTAAAGGTGCCTCCCATAGTTGGGGCCCTCCCCAGAATACCTCGTGGATAAGACCAAAAAAAAAAATCTAATACAAAGATTTTTCTATGGAGGTGTTAAGCACCCCCAAGTTATACACGAAGCACAGGTGAGCTTGTGGGACAAAGAACCATCGGTCTTTGGGACCACGATCTTAGTAAAAACCACACAACAGCTCAACCGGCGGAAATAATTGAATGTGCTTAAAGTATAAAGCTTCTTAATTTGATTTCGACCGGTAAGTATTTCTTTTCAAACTTCTTTAAATTCGACGATAAATTTTATCGTTGGTGAGCGATTGTTTAACTTCTTGAATTTTGTTAGTATCATTATTGCGAATGTAATTTTATTGTTTACTATTAGTTGTTCTTTCTTTACCACTTCATGCGTTTGGAATGATTTGTAATAATACATTTATAATTTAAACGACAAAAAACCGTTGAACAAAAATTATAAAGGTTGAAGCCAAGGTTTTAGTATTAAATGATGACTGATAAAAGATTAGAGAAGGCCGTGAGCCCGTGAAAGAAAAATGATAAGGGGAATTATGATAATTGGCTTACTAAGTGTATTTTGGGTATTAACATGGGTCTATTAAGTAAAATATTAGATTTTAAATTTTAATAATGTATTTATTGAGTAGATGAATTTAATAAGGGTGGGACTATTTGAACCTACCAATTTACTCTGTGCATTCTCTTTTTAGTTAAGAATTTTATTATATAAATAATTTTTTTAAAAATAATTAATCCTTTCTTCTCTGTCTCTTTTCAATTTCACAAACTCTCATTAATTCATTCAGATATGTTCTTTTAATTACAAATAATTGATATCACTAACTAAGAGGAACATAATCCACTATTTAAATGTAAACATCAATAAATTTTTATCAGCCACGAAATTTAATAAATAAAGTAATTAATTATTACGAAACACAAAAGCTAATGAAAAAAAAAATATAATCTTATACATAGAAAGCATGAAATAAAATCATGGTATACTAGGAAAGACCAAAAAAATGAATTAAAAAAAATGAATTTGAGTGTTTAGTTTGTAGAATATAAGAGTAGAGAGAGAATACATAATTATAAGGTAGAGAGAAAGAGATTAGTGAGGGTAGTTTTGAGATTTCTAAATTTTTAGTTTTTAATAATTGAATTTATTTTTTTAAAATGGGTGTAGAGAGGAATTGGTGGGTTCAAATAGCTCTACCCATTTAACAAATATTTTGGTGTTCAAATAGTTTCCTTTTTTAGAATGACAATTTTGCCCTTTCGTATTTTAATGAATATATATTATTGAGTTTAGTTTATTTACAAAGACATTTTCCCTTCTATTACACTAGCCGAAGTCAAGGGACACTAACTGTTTTGATTAAAACATAATAAAATATAAGATTTTGTAATTCTTTTAGTATAAAGCTTAGTACTACATGAAATACTATCTAAGCAACCCAGGGGGGGGGGGGGGGGGGGAGGTGAATTGGGTTTCTAAAAATTATGCAATACTTGAACGAAAACTTAATGCAAATCTTAAACTAATTTAAAACAATAATAAATAAATCAACCAAAATGTAAAAGATAAGGGAAGAGAGATTCAAACACATATATTTTTACATGGTTCGGCCAACCTTGCCTAAGTCTACGCCTCCAAGTTCACCGGGCTTGAGGATTCCACTAGTCAAGCCTCCAAGGTTTCAAGAACACTTACAATTGATTTCACAAGTGTCAATCAACCTTTACACCAAGAGATTATCCCCAATCTCTTTACCCAAGTGTATCCCAACACTTAGAATCACTCAAAACAAAGATTACAAAAATATTTTTCTCTCACATAAAATATATGATTACAAATCTATGCTCAATGTGTGAATAAATGAAACAAAAATGAATTTGAAGCTCAATGAATGTTATATTCTCGATTACAAGCTCAATGATAACGTTGTGATAAACTCTTGTTTGAATTTGATTGAGCTTATTTATTGTTGAAGCTGAAAAATAGCTGTTATTGACTTTTTGCCCGAAATCGGATCGCCGTTAACAGTTATCGGTTATTCGTTTTGATTGATCAATGTGACCATTGAGCTTAAATTTAAATAAACAGTTGACCGTTTGCCACTATCGGTTCGCCATTAATTTCCATAGACTTGTAAAATAAATTTCGGCTATCTGTTCTTGTTAAACGGTTCAAGGTTAGCATGGAATGACTGAAAATTATTGGTTAGCCATTTGAAGTTAACTGTTTGCCAATTATTTCTAGTAACCTGCAATACAAAATAAGCTTATCCATTTTTGTTAAACGGTTTAAGGTTAGCACAAAATTCCATACTGGAGATTATCGGTTAGCCATTTGATATAAATGGTTCGCCGTTTAATTCCAGTAACCTGCAAAACACATTTGCCTTATCCGTTTTTGCTAACTGGTTCAAGTTTAAGGATTATCCCTCTCTGGAAATTATCGGTTAACCATTTCAATATTAATGGTTCATCGTTTATTTCTAGAATTGCAATTTTAATAGAATTTCGTAGGGAATGATTTTTCAATTAAGGTTAACAATTATCCATATTTCATGAACTCATTTAGAAATATTGTACAGCTTTTAAGAAAATGTTTATTAATGAAAACTCCAACATTTTAAATAAAAAACATATAAAGTTTGTTATCATCAAAATCAAGACAATAAACATATACATGTTAACACTACATAGTGTTTGTTGCACCATATTGTTATTTTACAATAACTTAAAGTTGTGCGGTTAGTATTAAAATCTTGACAAAAATATCTAACCATTAATTTCATTGTCATCGTTGTTGTTGTTGTTGTTGTTGTTATTATTATTATTATTATTATTATTATTATTATTATTATTAAGAACAATTACAAAAATAAGAATAATAACAATAACAATAATATAATATATTAATATTTTAATAGAGGATAGAGTGAACTATGAAATTTGAGTGGGGTAAAATAGAGAGTTCAAGAAATGAGAATTTGATTCCCAATTCTTTATCCTAAAAATATGTGGACCCTGTATGTTCCATTCTCATTCCCACCTTTATTTTAGTAAGTAAACGTCATAAATTATTTTTATTCTGGATTTCGCCTCCTCAATGAAGGAAATAAACGCACTACAATAGTAGAGAAGGTAGGTAGCTAAGTTGGCAACTTTTTCATTTCAAAATATCTATTAAGGGTGGGCAAATTCGGATTATTCGGGTCAATTTGATTAGATTTTGGATTGTTCGGATTTGTAAAAAAATCATCCGAATGTAATCCGAATTTAAAACTGACCCGAATCCGATCTGAATATATTCAGATCGAATTTGGATCAGATAAATAGTTTAGATTAATTCGGATTCAGATTGGTAATATCATATTGAAATTAGGATCATATTTGCTCAAATAAATTGGATGAATCTAGGTCATTTTCAAGTTACAGTACAAATTTGAAATCACACAAATAAGAAAAAATACAGCAAGCTAGCAAATAGAGAAAATAAAGACAAAAATTAAAAGTCAAAAGTCCCAAATCTCTGTAATTTTTTGAAAGACAAATATCTATTCTTATTTCTCTGCACCTCACAAGCTTTGATAGATCTAACTCCATTGGAAACCCTTGCAGTAAAGAAATAAATGCAGCGGCTGGGGTTTGGGACTTCAACTTCTGTTGTGGCTTCAGTTGGAAGCGTAGCAATGTGCAACTCACGGCCTCAGCGGCTGACGTCGTCGGCATGCAGGTAAGGCATCGACAACTTGAGACTCAAAGAGATTGGCTGGGTTTGTCGGCTACAAGTGATTCTCCGATCCTTTGGCTAGTTTCGTGCTGCTGCAGCATGCAAGTGCTGGGTTTGTGCTGCTACAACCTACAAGTGCTTTTTCGATTTTGGGTTCATGCGGCTGTAAGGGCTTCTTCAATTCTTTCTAATTTGGGATTTTAAGGATTTAGTTTAGGGTTGATGTTTAATTTTTATTTTTTATTTATAATTTAGTAACATATTTTTTTAATTGCAAGGGGCAATCAGATCGGATTGATCCGGATCCGAACCGATCTGAATAAAATCCGATTGTGCAAAATTTTTATCTTATCAGATTTGGAAGTGAATCCGAATCCGATCCGAACAAATTCGAATCGGTTCGAATCAGTTCAGATTGATCCAAATCCGATCGGATGCCCACCCCTAATATCTACCACACTCACCTGATTTATTTATGATCACATGTAATCAACAATAGAGTCACAAATAATCATAATTAAAGTTAGGGTCTTGCTTTCGAATTTGATTCAGCAAGTGCACTCCACTGTTTGGATCTCTGTTTCCTAATCTAATGGACAACGATTAACCGGCCATTTTTAGTAAAAAGATGATTAATTATTTCTAAAAGATGTGACCAACATTGGCTTTCTAGCGGCACTTAAAAATGCAGAGGGGTCACTTTTAGTAAAAAGAAAACGGCAAACCATTATTCTTCAACGTTCACCCATTCCTGAGATCATTTTTTAATATCACTCTTTCTTTGCTTTCATTAATTTTTAATCAACAAACGCTTTCCTTATTTCCATCTTTTGATCAGAGCCACACTTTGCGTTTGTCTATTTTGTTCATTGTTGTTTTGTTATTTAGCCTTTTGCCGTAAACTCTTTTGAATTTTCAATCTCAACTTTGATGCTATGGAGATGCAAGGGATTGAGAAATTAACATCCTCATCAACAGCAAAGATTGTAGTGCGGCTACAATGAATGAGTGTAGGATCATGCCATATGGTAGTAGAAATAGTGGCGGATGATGATGAGGGAGCTAAAGAACCACCATAACTTGAGCTTGGCACATCCTGCAAATTAGAGCACACAAAAACATTAGAGGTGGAGCCGGCGGTGGTCAGTGACCGCACTCTCACGTTTAAGTAAGATTTTAAACAATGAGAGATTGCCTCAAGGTTGAAAATGGACCTTGAAGCTGATACAAAAATGGCGAAAATACTCTATGTGTGTGCTCTGAGGAAGAAGATGAGAGTAATATTTTTTGGGTGAACGAAAGTTGGTTACTATTGGAGAGTGTGACTTGAGCATTTTAGGACTGTGCCTAAGGGTCTTTTCTTAATTTTGGACACATGGCACTAATTGATGTAGTTTCCTTCCCTTAGGTGAGGATATTTTAGAGATTGTAATTGTGGTCTCGAGATGGTGATGTACTCAAGCAAGGGAGACAAAAAAATGGACCTTGGTTTCTGTTTTGATTCTTGTGCTGCATATGCATGCATTTAATTATCAAATTTTTACTAATTAACTTCATTTTTAATTTGATTTGTTTAACAGTCATTGCAATATCTTTGTTTCTAATGGGTAAATACTAGGAAGACAACAAAGAAGAGTATGATAATGAAGTGTAGGACATGAAGGAAGTTGCAGAAGGCAATGATAACTGGTACTAAGTTGTATTTTAGATGTTCTAAATTTTGTGATCACTATCAAATTATATATAATGACATTAACTAGGGGTAGCATGAAATATTTTAAAGTAAACTGTGGCACTTTTATCATTTAATAATTCAATTGAGACACTTTCATAAATAATAAATAAAATATATTTTTAAAAAATCATCAAAATTTTTTCAAAAGCCAACTGGGACATGAGCCTCAACTAGTCTTATGTTAGCTCCATCCAATCTTTTACATGATATGAATTTTCATTTCTTCAACACTTACTGAGAAAATAATAATATGACTAATCGCTTGACTAATATGGGATTTACTGCCAAGTGTTGCGGACCGCCCAAGTTGCTAGCCCAAGTGCTCACAATTTCAGGCCAAGAGCTCAAGTCTAGGCCAAGATGCTAGCTTGACCTGATTCTAGAATTTTCTATCTAACTCTAGCACATCTCAAGCTTGTACATATCTAGAATTCTCTACACATCTCTAGCACATGTAAATATCTAGATATTTAGACAAGTTGGTAGAATTCTCTAGAACTCTAGAGCTTGACAAGTCTCCCTATAAATAGGGCATGTCATTTGGCATTTGAGCATCAAGCTTTGAACAAGCGCTCTTGTAAAGTCTCTTGTAAACATTTTGCAAGTAATACAATTTTCCTCTTTCGGCTCAATTGTTCTCTTTCAGAAACCTCCAGGCTTAACTAGTCGAGAAACTCAAAGGCTTACTTAGCAACTTGTGGAAAGAGTTGTCTAAATACTGTATGGGTTCGTTGCGCAAAGCACTCATCCCGTGACTCAAGACTTCCTTTTGTCGAGATTTCATATAAAAAGTTAGTAGCAATTGGATAAATAATATTAGCCAGTGGTAACTAACTTTAAATTAATTCTCTTCTATTTTCTTAAATTTACTCCCAAAACAAACAAAAAACATACTACTTTATGAAATTGTTTGAAATAACTTTCAACTCCTACTTTAAATTCTTTTTGTTTTGATTGATCACCCAAGGCCAAGTACTAATGAAAAGGTTGAAAATGGGATGAAGGCAATCATAAGAGAAGTAAATAAGTGTCATGATCTGACGTACATTTTGAAACAATCAGCAGAGTCCTCCATTGCCATTACAGACAAGCCACAAAAATTCTACTGTTTACTGTCATTTTCAAGCCATATTTAAATTCGTTCAGTGTACAGTGCTTGTATTTCTTTGAATTTGTTTTCCTCATCTACACCTCTAGCAATGTAAATCTTCATTCGCTCAAAAAAATTATTGTTGGTAAAGCTTTTTAATTTGATTCCACCGGCAGTTTTTCCTTTTCGAACTTCTTTAAATTGGACAATAAATTTTATCTTTGGTTAATCATTGCATATCCGTCAACAAAAGAGCTCATAGGAGGCCTCTTTAACTACTTGAATTTGGTCAGTATCCTAATTACGAATGTAATTTTATTATTAGTTGTTCTTTCTTCAGCATTTCATGCGCGTTTGGAATAATTTGTAGCAATTTATTTATAATTTAAGGGCAAAAACCTACTGAAAAAAATTAAAAAGGATGAACCTACGGTTTTGGTTCAAAATCATGACTAATAAAAGGTTAGAAAAGGTGGTGAAGGAAGAACCGAAGAAGGATAAGAGAAATTATGATAATTAGCTTACTAAGGGTATTTTGGGTATTAATGTGTCGTTATACAGTAAAATTTTAGATTAATGATTTCTTTTTACCGAGTAAGTGAGTTTAATACATATTTTGGTGTTCAAAGCAACGGTAAAGGCTCCGTTTTTCCACTTTTTTTACTTCAAAATATCTACCATATCTACGGTAAAGGCTTCATCATTAAAGTAACGAAGGCTCATGCTTTCAGCAAGTGATCTCGACCGTTTGGATTTCTGTTCCCTAATCCGACGGACAACGGTTAACCGGCCATAAAGCTAAGGTGATTAATCAATTCCAAACCAACAAAGTGTTGGCTCCACTGGCAATGGAGTCCCCTTAAGTGGCTTGACTGGGTTTGCTCCCCAGTTCGAGTCGCAGGGAAGTCGCCTTTGTTGGGAGAATCTGTGCCTCTCGGTTCGAGCGGGGACTTCTAGTCTGGGTTGTGGTACGGGCTTAAAAGTGCCTCCCACAGTTGGGGCCCTCCCCAGGATACCTCGTGATTAATATCAAAAAAAAAAAAAATTAATCAATTCCAAAAGACATAGAGGCATCACTTTGAGTTTTTAATCTCATCCTTATTCTCCGTTGTCTGCCACAACAAGAAATTAAAAAGAATACGACAAAACTTTACTCTTCAGATGTGAATCACTCCTCCATTATCGAGATCATTTTGTCACTCCTCCATTATTGAGATCATTTTTTAATATCAGTCTTTGTTTGTATCATTTTTTAATATCAGTCTTTGTTTGCATTCATTCCCAGTCAACAAAACAAACCCTTCTGTTTCTTATGTTCATTGTTGTTTTTGTATTCAGCTTTTGCCATCAACTCCTTCAAATTTTCAATCTTCTGATCTCAACAATATTTGGCCTCTGTTTGTTGTAATCTTCAGTCTTGTTTTCTGGTTTTGCTCTGTTCTCTATCTAGTCTCTGTTTTTTTCTGTATCTACTCTTTCTATTTTCTTCTTACTCTGGCCCATCTTGTTGTAGTCACTCGTGTTTAATCACTTAGTTTGCTTCGTAACTGGGTTGATTGTTTTTCAAAAATTCAGAAAAAGAAAGAGAGAGGAAAAGGACTGAAGATGGCTGAAATCATTCTTACTATTGTTGTAGAAGTTGTAAAGTGCTTGGCTCCTCCCGCATATCACCAAATTAGCTATTTGCGTGAGAGTAAGTACATGAGCAACTTACAGAATCTCAAGACCGAAGTTGACGATCTGAAGTCTGAGAGGGTGCGTACAGAGCACCAGGTTGATGAGGCTAAAAGAAAAGGAGAAGAGATTGAAGAGAACGTTGAGAATTGGCTTGCAAGGGCCAACAATGTCATTGAAGCGGCAGATAATTTTACAAAAGACGAAGCCACTGCAAATAAGCGTTGTTTCAGGGGGTTATGTCCTAATTTGAAGACCCGCCGTCGACTTAGCAAGGAAGCAGAGAGGCAGAAGGAGGCTGTTGTCAATGTCCGAGATGCTCGAAGATTTGATAGAATTTCCTACTGTACTGCTCCAGAGGATATACGGCTTATATCTAACAAAGACTACGAGCCCTTTGAATCAAGAATGTTCACTTTGAGGAATATACTCAGTGCACTAGAAGATCCTGATGTCGACATGCTTGGGATTTATGGGATGGGTGGCATCGGAAAGACGATGCTGGCGGAAGAAATTGCTAGGAAAGTCAAGAGTGACAAACTCTTTGATCAGGTGGTTTTTGTTGAGGTGTCCCAGAATCAAGACATACGAAAGATTCAAGGAGAAATAGCAGATAAATTAGGCCTGAAGTTTCATGAGGAAAGTGAATCAGGAAGGGCAAACAGCTTATTTAAACGTATAAAAGCAGAGAAGAAGATCCTGATAATTTTAGACAACATTTGGGAAAATCTTAATTTGCGGGTTGTCGGAATTCCTCATGGAGATGGTCATAAAGGTTGTAAAGTACTGTTGACGGCCAGAAGTCTAGATGTATTGTCTGGGAAGATGGATTCTCGACCAAATTTCTCAATTGGTGTTTTAAACGAAGAAGAAGCTTGGAATCTATTCAAGAAGATGGCAGGTGATTATATTGAAGGTAGTGAATTCCAATCGGTAGCAAGGGATGTGGCCAAGGAATGTGCAGGTTTGCCTGTTTCCGTTGTGACGATAGCGAGGGCATTAAGGAACAAGAGATTATTTGAATGGAAGGATACGTTGAAACAACTAAGAAGGCCATCCTCAACGAACTTCGAAGACATACAGCCAACTGCATATAAAGCTATAGAGTTGAGTTACAATAAATTAGAAGGGGAGGAGCTCAAGAACATATTTTTGCTAATAGGATATACAGCCATAGCATCCATTGATGACTTGTTAATGTGTGGTATGGGATTGGGTTTATTTCAAGGTGTCAACAAGATGGAAGAAGCACGAGCTCGAGTACGGACATTGGTGCACAAACTCAAAGCTTCTTGTATGTTGCTAGACCATATAAGCAAGAGTGAAGAGTTCTTTTCCATGCATGATGTTGTTCGCGATGTTGCCACATCAATTGCATTTAGAGAGCAAAATGCGTTGACAGCGACAAATGAGCAGGTTGGTGGTTTCAGGGAATGGTCAGACGAAAGTGCAGTAAAGCTTTACACTTCGATCGTCTTGCATGATATCAAGACTAATGTGCTCCCTGAAGTGGTGGAATGTCCTCAACTCAAACTTCTTTTTATACGTGCGGATAAGGAATCTTCATCATTAACCATTCCAAACAATTTTTTCAAGAGGATGATGCAGGTCAGAGTTGTAAACTTGACTTACATGAATCTGCTGTCACTGCCTTCAACACTTGGTATTCTGTCAAACCTTCGAGCATTGAGTTTGTGTTATTGCAAATTGCTAGATATTAGTGTTATAGGAGACTTGAAGAAACTAGAAATCCTTTGCTTAAGAGGCTCTGATATTAAGCAGCTGCCAATAGAGGTAGGTCAATTGACTTGGCTAACCTTGCTTGATTTGAGAGAATGTAGGAAACTAGAAGTTATCCCACCAAATGTTTTATCAAATTTATCCCATTTAGAAGAACTATATATGGGTCCTATAAGCTTTCAAAAATGGGAGGTGGAAGTGGAAGGGGTTAAGAATGCTAGCCTTGAGGAGTTGAAGCATTTGCCTAACTTGACCTCTTTAGAATTAGACATCCATGATGTCAACACTCTGCCCAGAGGCTTGTTCTTGGAGAAGCTGGAAAAGTACAGAATACGCAGTGGAGATTGGTATTGGGAGAGCACCAACATTTGGCGTAGAGAATTCAGACTCAGGCTGAACAACAAGATTTGCTTGAAGGATTGGCTGATCTTGCAACTTCAGGGAATTGAAGACCTTGAATTACATGAATTGCAAGAGCAAGATGTCAATTATTTTGCTAATGAATTAGTCAGAGTGGGTTCTTCGCAACTCAAGTTTCTCGGGATCCATGGTTGCAGAGACGCCCTCAATCCGTCGGCAGAGTCAAAGGTATGATCATTCCTAATTTAAATAATTGGTAAGAAGGAATTTTTCACTTGGGATCTAATATTAAAAATAATATAATAATAACATCAAGTACTTTTTTTACTGTAATCATAAAATTTACTTATAATAGCTTAATAACTTTTTACTATCCCCCAACAACAAAATCTTGTTGACATCAGACTTGGATGACATAAATTAAACCTCTAATAAAGAAGCTCAAATAAAAATCGTAAATGTACTTTATTCTATGTGTGGAGTTCTCAAATTTAGATCGGCAATTTTATTTTAAATTAAAGCTTTGGTCATTCTTTACTCGCTTAATTTATCTAACCCTTGAGTTTAAACCATTTTTCAGACCTTAAATCGTATCCAAATATCATAAGACATGCATGTAGCTTCATATTTATAAAAATTATGAAATCATTTTTGTCAGATTATAAGTTAGAACAAAAATAGACGTTTCTTGTGCATCAAAGTTAATTTTTAAAAAATCATCAAATGTTATGTTTATGCTCATTTCCAAAGTAACCAATTTTGCAAAAATCTTTAATGTTTGCAACTAAATTAATATTTAAATCTTTTAGCTTCAGAATAAAACCACAAAATATGTATATATAATAGCCCTTGTATTGCATGAGCTTTATGCTTTATAATATTCCTTTTCTCTTTTTTAAAAAAAATAAAATTCGCAATATTCATATGAAAATTAAAAATTTAATTGTCTTATATTTTCCGCACTCCTAGAATAATCATATTAAGAGAATATTGATTATTTATCTAATCTAAATAGGTAACAAGTTTAATTTTTCATATTGTTATTTTAAAACTAACTCTATTATTATTATTATTATTATTATTATTATTATTATTATTATTATTATTGTTATTATTATTATTGTTATTATTATTTTGTCACTTTGCATTAAAGATTGTGTTTACAGTTAAATTTATACTCTAAAATCAAGACGCCTTCAATGTTGACAGAGACAGAGACAGGAAGAATCAGCAAATGATATGCAGTCAAATGAACTCATTTTGGAGGACAATGCTAATATTTCTAATACACTTTTCCTTGAGAAGGTTGGTTATTAATAACCCAATGGCCTTTTTAATTCTCTGATTTTTGCTTTTTTGTCCTTCGGTATTCTTGTTTGTTTGCAGAAGAGTAATTAATAATTATATGATTTTTAATACCAAGTGTTGTAGGGTGCAACAAATACATTCTCACAGAAAATAATAGGTACTCTTGACAAACTAAATGAATTGATAATAATAATAATAATAATAATAATAAACATATATATTAGGAAATACCAAATATGTTGTAAGGAAAATTCTATTTTGACCCAAAAAAGTGGACTTTTAAATTTTGATAAAAGCATGAAAAGACTAAAATGTCTTGACAAAAAGCAAGCTGATTGATAATCTTTTTCTATCTTTGTCAAAATTTTGTGGGGAAACCTGTGGTGTAACTGTGGTACCGTGTTATAGTTACATCCAGCCGTTGGATGTCAGTAGACCCCACCAATCCAAGTGCATCCAACGACTGGATGCAACTGTGGCACGGTACCACAGTTGCACCGTAACCTGATTCAAATTTTGTAACTCAATTTTTTTATTAATATAGCATTGTTGATCTTGTAATTCCTAATAATGGAAATATATTTTGATTGATAAATTGACTACATTTATGGCTTCACATTTTCTTGAATATACATGTTTAGAGTACCTATGAAATTAGTGAGGAATAATTTGGAAAACTCGATTGATGCTTCATGCTTGTTTAAAGACTGAAGATAACTATAACATGACAAAGAGATTACTTTTATTGATTTGTCCATCAAGCAAGAAGTTAATTTTTTAATCGACCAGGTTGCGTTATCAAAGCTGGAGAAGTTGGAGTTGCGTTCAATAAATATTGAGAGAATTTGGCGAAATCAAGTTGCAGCCATGACTTGTGGTATTCAGAATTTAACGCACTTGACCCTGTACAACTGTATGAATTTAAGATGTCTATTTTCATCTTGTACAGTTAGCAATAACAGCTTTGTTCGACTCCAATACATTAGGATAGAAAAATGTCATGTCTTGGAAGAGTTAATAGTCGTGGACAACCAAGAAGAAGAAAGGAAGAATAATATTGTGATGTTTCCTCAGTTACAATATCTAAAGATGTATGATCTAGAAAAACTCACAAGCTTCTGCACGGGCGATGTACATATGCTTGAATTTCCATCCTTAAAAGAATTATGGATATCTCGGTGTCCTGAATTCATGGTGAGATTTAAAAGAACTACTAATGACTTGACAAAAAAGGTACGCACATGAAATTTAAAATTAATTTTTCAACTCTTATATATACTTTCTGCATGTTAGGTGTATTATTATTACTATTTTCTAAAAGGTTAATATTTATCCAATAAACATATTGTATTAGATAGGTACGTGAAATTTAAAATTAATTTTTCAATTCTTGTATATACTTTCTGCATGTTAGGTGTATTATTATTATTTTCTAAAAGGTTAAAATTTATTAGATGGACATATTGTATTAGCTAGTGGTAACTTCTAATTCTTTTCTATTTTGTTAAATTTCGTCCAAAAAGCACCGTACTAATTTTGTGAAATTGTTAGAAAGGATATAAACTTATCCATTTTGCATTTTCTTTGTTTGTTCTGATTGATCACGCAGGTGTTTCCCAATTTGGAAGAGTTGATAGTAGATGCAGAGTATATAATAACAAATAAATTTATATTTTCAGAAGACTTGCTGTGCAAACTTAAATGCCTTGATGTTGAGTTTGTTGATGAGTTGACTACTATTTTATCACTTGATGATTTCCTCCAGAGATTTCCCACCCTGAAAGTTCTCCAAATAGAAGGATATAGTGATTGGTTGCCAAAAGAAAAGGTTGAAAATGGGATGGAGGTAATCATAAGAAGAGTGTTCAGGTGTTATGATCTGAAGTACATCTTGAAACAAGAGTCCTCTATTATGAACAATTTGGTTATTCTACATGTAACGAATTGTCACCGTTTGATCAATCTAGTGCCATCCTCGACATCCTTTCAGAATCTTACAAGTTTGGAGATATCGTATTGCAATGGATTGAAAAACGTATTAACATTCTCAATTGCAAAGACTCTGGTGCGACTCAGAGAAATGAAGATAGAATCATGTGCTATGATAACAGAAATAGTCCTGGCAGATGATGACGATGATCATGATGCAGCGAAAGATGAGGTTATTGCTTTCAGCGAATTGAACGAGTTGAAGCTTTTAAATTTAAAAAGTCTGAGAAGCTTCTACTCCGGCAATCGTGCCTTGAATTTCCCATCTTTGGAAAGATTACTGGTGGATGATTGCACCAATATGAAAGGTTTCTCTAGAGGAGAATTAAGCACACCCGTGTTACACAAAGTGCAGCTGAATAGGTGGGATGAAGCATGTTGGGGTTGGAAGGAGGGCTTAAATATAACCATTGAACAAGCAAATCTTCAAAAGGAAAGCTTCCTCAAGAAGTGTCGTGAAGCCCCTCCATCCCAGCAATTCCTTTCTTTCGCTCCTGCCCCCAATCTCAATCTCCAAACTAGGTTGGAAATTTTGCCCGCGATGGTTGCTGGCGTTTGGTCAGATGACAACAACTTGCAGCTGGAAGCAACTACTCAGTTCCGAAAACTGCTTTCAAATGAGAGGAGTCTACCAACTGAGGAAGTCATACAATCTGGCGTTGTCCCGCGCTTTGTTGAGTTTCTTATGAGGGAAGACTATCCGCAACTTCAGTATGAGGCTGCTTGGGTTCTTAGAAGCATTGCTTCTAAAACTTTGGAGGACAAGAAGGCGGTGGTTGACCACGGTGCTGTTCCAATATTTGTGAAACTACTTGCTTCTCCAAGTGATGATATCCGGATGCAGTCTGTTTGGGCATTGGGAAATATTGCTGCTGAATCACCTAGATTCCGTGATCTTGTGCTTGGTGAAGCAGCTCTAATTCCATTGCTAACACAGTTAAATAACCATGAAAACCTTTCAATGAAGAGAATAGCCACATGGACATTGTCTAATTTATGCGGGGGCAAGCCACGGCCAATATTTGATCAGGTGAGACCATGTCTTCCGACGCTTGCGCAGCTTGTTCATTCAAATGATGAACATGTCATGAGTAATGCCTGCTGGGGACTCAGCCTTCTTTGTGATGGTGGTAAGAATGACGAAATTCAAGCTGTGATTGAGGCAGGTGTCTGTCCACGACTTGTTAAGCTCCTTGGTCATCCATCACAGTCGGTGCTTACTCAAGCCCTGCACACTGTTGGAAATATTGCGAGGGGAGATTATTCCCAGACTCTGTATATAATTAACTGTGGTGCACTGCCGTACCTTTTGGGCCTGTTGATCGATAATCATAAAACGAGCATTAAGAACTATGCATGCTGGATTATTTCAAATATTACAGCTGGAAACAGGGAACAGATTCAGGCGGTAATTGATGCTGGCTTAATTGGTCCCCTTGTCAATCTGCTTCAAAATGCTGTATTTTATATAAAAAAGGAGGCTGCATGGGCAATTTCAAATGCCACCTTTGGTGGAACTCATGAGCAAATCAAGTACCTCGAGAGAGAGGGGTGTATAAAACCATTGTGTGATCTCCTTCTATGCCCTGATCCACAGATCGTCACTGTTTGCCTAAAAGCATTAGAGAACATTTTGAAGGTCGGGGAAGCCGAAAAGAATACGGACACAGACATTGGAGATGTTAATCAGTATGCCCAGTTAGTTGAAGAGGCCAAGGGATTAGAAAAGATAGAAAATCTACAACGTCATGATAACTACGAGATCCATGAGAAGTCAGCAAAGATTCTCGAGACATACTGGTGTGGCCGCGTGGTTGGTCCTCAGCCTGGTTTACTGTATGCAGGGAATGAGGAGAATGAGGAGGAAGATGCACTGGGAGTAATGTGATAACCAATGGTAAGGTCTATTAATTATTATTATAACTTCGAGTCGGCTTTCAGATTTTAAAACAACGCTCATGATCTTGTTTCTTTCACTTGATGATTTCAGGTTGAATGGTGGAACTGTCCTTTATCCATGTCGTTGCAGGATATGCGGTAGCCAGATTCATTTCTTAGCCTCAATTGTGTCACCAAATTTCAATTTGTAGGCACCCCCAAAGACTTTTCAAGTACCGTTTTTTAGTTAATTAATTAAAGATGCATGTGTGAATCAATAGTCATGCTTGTGTGTGCGTGCCTTGAGTTTAAGTGCATTGGAATGCTGGAGTGTTTCGGTTGTTATAATGATGAAACTAGCCATTAAATGAGCTTATTATCATTCTAATCATGCAATTTTTTCATGAAGATAATTTAATATTTTAGTAGTGAAATTCACTGAAGTACCATTCGAACATTATTAGCTTCATTCCTCTGGAAATTCAACGTACATGAATGATGCCCATTACATATATATATTTTTTGAAAAAAGATTAATTTCTTTCTAGCGATTTTTTTTTATAAATTATGAATTAGAATATAAGAATTAAAAATTAACGCTAAAAATCTAATATATTTCTTTCACCTATTAAATGAGAACATTATTATTAAGTATGAACTAAAAATAAAAAAAAATTATTAGATGTTATATTATTTTGCATTGATGAAATACAATCCTTATGATGCACATTTGAAATAAAAAGATTTGTTGATAGGCACTTATTGGAGCATGTATGGAGTGCTCGTCTAGTCCAAAATTCTAGACTTTCTTAAAGTTTGAGAAATCTATTATGCCACACTCATATACCATATGATGTAACAATTTTTTCGGACTTTAAGAGATTCCAAGATCTTGAACAGGATAATTTCTCATATATAATTTTACTTGCAAAAGAATCATTTTTATTTTCTAAATACATTAGTCTTTTTTATTTTAAATGAACCAATTTATGACTAAGGTCTTATCTAAAAGGTTACTGAAAAAATTAAAAACTTATTCCTTTATTCGCTATAAAAAAAATATCTATTTTTTCCAAAAAAACTTTAAAAAAAAATTGGGCTTGAAGTAGAGCAATCATGTTATAGACTCAGATATCTAAGTTTATGGTTCTAAAGTTGATATAAGAGGCTTTGAGTTCTAACGACGATGATTTATATTAATAGATTTGGTTGGAGAAAAAAAAAATCTCATACTCAATAGATTGTCTTTGCGCATTTACAAATAATGAACGCGAAAATAGGCAATAAATGATGGTAAATAACTATCATAAAAAATGGTGTATGACAGACAATTTATCCGTCATCTCACTATCATTAATTTATGAAAGAATATTTTCCATCATAAATTCATTACGGTTTTCACAATCATATATTTGTCACTCAATCTTTTAATGGGAAATTAAAATTATTTAATTTTTTGGTTTTTTTTTGAATTTTTTTGGCTGAAAATTGATATTATTTCAATATTAAAATTAATCAAAAGCATTGTTATTTTGAATTATACCGTTATTATTATTTGTATTGAATTAATACGTCGTTGTCATCGTTGTTGCTGTTGCTACTATTAGAATTCTCAAATTTTACAAATTTGTTTTAGAATAAATTTATAAATCTAGAATAAATATTAAATGTGATACAAAAAATTAAAAAAAAATCCAGTTAATAAAACCTGGATATCCATTTAACCATACAATCCAAATCATTGAAGTATTCAAACTACAACAATCCAAAATTTCACAAAATATCCTAAATATCCTATAATTGTTGGCCTCAAGAATACTAGTCCTGTAACTCCTAGTCCCATAACTCCTCATCTTATTCCTGTTCAAGAAAATAATTAGAGCAATAACCAATGTAACTATGAACAAACATGGATACCTTAATAATAGTTTATAGTCTAATAATTGCACATAGCTATTTTTTTTTTTAAGTTAAACTATCCAAATGAAAATATCTATCGTACCTCCAAAGAAAAAGAGAACTCGTAACTCCTAGTCCCACAACTCTGCATCTTATTCCTGTTCAAAAAAAAGAATTAGAGCGATAACCAGTGTAACTATGAACAAGCATGGATACCTTAATAATATTTTACAGTCTAATAATTGCACATAGTTATTTTTTTATAAGCTGAACTATCCAAATGAAAATATCTATCGCACCTCTAAAGAAAAACAGAACATAGAAGCTAAAAGAAAGCAAAATTGACAATTCAATTTGCCTATTTTAAGAAAAGGAGAAAAAAATTCATCACAAGCTACTATAATGCCAATATATGTTCTCTTTGATTCACATATTCATAAGAACTATGTCTCCACTATATTTTAAATTAGCAATTTTACCACAAGCCAACACATAAAAAATTAGAAAACCATTTTACAAGTGAAGTATTTGTAGCAGCAATTGTTGGAATATTTTATAGTGGCCCATATACGACAATGTTAAATTAGTAATAATTTAGAATTTTAATTATGAAATAAATTATGGGTTGAAATCCTATTCAATTTGGGAAAAAACTAACTGCCCATTTTGATGGAAAGTGAGAATTAGAATTTTATTAAAATTGGTCCTTTCTCCACCGAATATAAAAAGGGATATCACATTAATTTTCTCTCCATCAGAAAGTGAGTCACTCTAAAGGGGTCAAGAGAGAGAAATCAATTTTGATAATTTTTAATTGTTTATTGCAGTGAGATTTGATCAAGAAAAAATACTATAGATCAAGGTATGTTTTATCTCAATTATGATGATGTGAAAATCATGATATTCTACGATCTTAGAGATTAAAGTTTATGCAAATTAGGGTTTATTTGCTTTATGGGAATTGTAAAAATTCTAACAGCAATCAAATTCTGTCAGTTGCAATAGGGGTATCCATCTCAAAACTAGTTCTAAAATAGAAGAAAGCAAAGCATTAAAAAGATTATAACTTAATGAAACCCATGAAAACATCAAGAAAATATAATAAAACATGAAATAAAAATTCACGGAGTTCAAGCAAAAGACAGATATCTAACCATTTATTCAAATACCTAATTACAAATTTCTAAAGTAATCCAATTCGACCGCCTTGACAAAATCATTAATGGCACTACCTTACGTAAAATAAAGCACTTCATAATTGGAGGACCAAATGTGTACCAAGAGCATTTACCCCACTTTGATCAAATATCATGAAAAACCACACAACATCATATTCTAAATTCTCAACAATATTTACTAATAATCCCTTCAACATTTTAGTTTCAGGATTATCGACCTGCCTAGAGGAAAACTAGCATCAACAAAACTCAAACATACACAAAACAATCTAATTCTTTCATGTTCAAGCAAATAAAAAAAACTATGAAAGATATAAGATTCACAATTTTTGTGGATTTAATTCTTTATTCCAACTAGACCAAGGCCATTCACATCAACATAAGTTTTCTAAAACAAAAGTTAAAGTAATAAAGAAAATGGTTAACCAGTGAACTTGGGGATTAAGAAATCTTGCCAAGAGAAAAAAGCTACAGAAGCAGCTTTTAGGGATTTTGATTTCCCAGTGTGTGGGTGTTACACTTAAGAGAAGAAAAACAAAAGGAGTGTTAAGTACCAAAAGACGGAAGCATCTTGCTAGTGTTTTCTTTCTTTTTTTCAATTATTAAAATGCACCTTTTATTTTTTAAATAAAATAATACATCAAAATTGGGTCAAACATTGTGAAAATCATCATTCTATCTCAATTTCTTGATAGATCAAATTTCCATCACAATTTTATCATAAATCCGTGATAAATGATAATTATATCATAAAACCATCATAAATTCGTGATATAAAATATTTCTATCACCAAACCATTATTGATATGTGATAGATTGAAATTTCTATCACGAATCCATCATAGTGTTATGATTTAAGTTATTTTGCCTAGAATTTGTCACAAACCGTCTGTCATCTATTATCTGTTTTCTTGTAGGGCCATTATTTTTACAATTCAATTTAAGCCAAACAATAGATGTACAAAATATGCGAGAAAACACCATTGTGGTCTATTTGTTATTTTGACTGGAGCTTTTCACAACCGTCAAAAATCTTGGTAAAAGCCTATATAAAGTTTACTATTTTAACTTGAATGAAAAATTAAAATTTTCTGGATCTGTGTTTTTTGTTCTAATTAAACTAATCTTGAAGGCAAGTAAGAGGTGGAGGTGCTGATCCGAGCCCTCGCAAATTTATTAGAAAGAAAAGAAAAAGTAGAGGAATATATGTGGAGGGTGGTTTTGGAATTGTTCTTGTGCTATTAGATTTATTATAATTTTTTAATATTTTTTATGGGGTACTTCAAGAGAGGGGTTTTATAAGTGATATATATAATCAAAGATCTCTGACTATATTAAAGTCAGTAATAAACTAAAAAAAAGGAGTCTCCAATACACTGTATTTTGTCATTTAGTGTATTGAAATAAGTGTTTTTTTTTAAATCTTATTCATAACTTTAATAAAGTGGGGAATCCCGAATTGGATAAACCCACTCTACACACACACATGAACACATACACGCCCTTAGCCACCTACCCACCCACACACACATGTATGAGTATGCCTTTCTATACTTCTCAAAATTCCTTTTGAAACTCCCTTTTTATTGAAATTACATAAACCCTCCGACGCTCAAGTCAGAAAAGTCGGTTTACTTTTTTGGGAAACTCGGCCACTGATCTCGTGGCTATTTTTTGGTCTCTTAGGCAGTAAAATTACCTTTGAGCTTTTCTCTCATTTCTCCCTAAAGATGCTTTTTCTTAAGTTCTAATGTGAAAATGTCTAACCTGTTTACCTTCGTTGATTACCTTTTTATAGCCTTCATGTGAATCCGATCCCCCACAATCCATGCCCATTACTTTCCCCAGCTCACGGAAGTGGATGCTTGAATGTCGTAGTTGCGGCTGAGTGGGTTTCGTGCCTAGTTCTCGGATAGGAGTGCGTGTTTCGTTAACCGCTATAGACTGGGTCTGTAGACCTTGATCTTCAGCAGGGAAAGCCGTCGGCTCCTAGCAGGAGACTATCTTGTCCTCGTGGCCGAGCAGAAATTCCTGCTCGTGAATACCCGCTACCAGACTTCACCCATCTGCTCGTTTGTAAGGAGGCTGACTCCTCATCCAGGGTATGGCTGGTCTTGTCGTTATAAATCCCCCAAACACCGGTCCCCTAGTTTCGGGTATTTGCAATGCAATGGATTAATACTAGAAACTTGATTAGTCTGGGCTTTCTCGAGGCACATATGACTTTGCTGTAAGAAATAAGGATATGGCTCACTCCCGCTTAGTCGTTTCCCCTTTTGCCACTAGCAGGCTGCTTCCTCGAAGAGTCAATTCGTAATTAAATGCGGAAGAGGTGGTAGGAATTCGTCCACCCGTTTGAATTTCAAATTGACAGTTATAGAACCCTCAGAGCGCGTGCCGTTTGAATGGCAATAAACCGAAAGCATCACCGTCACTTCAAAACCCTAACTCTCTAAAGTGTTCTTTTCCTCATCCGTCTCTTTCGCATCATCTGGCGGCTGGTGATCCTCTCCTTTAAAAAATTCAAACTACCGTTCTTATTTTCATTATGGTGCTTCATTACTTCAGGTATTTTTTTTCTCCTTCCTAACTTCGGATTTTTGTTGTTATTTTGAGTGAGGTTCGGCTGTGTCATTTCGGATAGAGTTTAGGGAATGATAAAAGGCAAAGAGAAAGTGATTGGGGTTGACGATGACGAGTTAGACTTCCTACCTGGTCTACTCGCCGATCCCGCATTTGACCCCGAGATTCCTCTAGAACCGATAAGACCTAGTATATGGACTAGTGCTAGAAGAATGTCTCCTGAAGCAACCACTTCAAATAGCGACGATGACAGGTCTTCTGGTTCGGAGGATACTCTAACTGGAGACCCGGGTGAAGACTCTGGTGAAGCATCTCACAAGGGGTATCATGACCAGAAAGGAAGATGAACCAAGGGGGTAGAGCTCTAGTAGAAAACTATGCTATTGACCTCATGACTTGCATGACTACAATAGAGGACATCATAGATCTTTGAATTATTGACATCTCTGATGGTATACCTCTTAGGGTTCCAGGTAAAAAGGATACTCCTAGCCGACCTCCTAAGGGATATGTTACTCTGTTTCTGAAAAGCTTGAAGTTCGGGATGGAGCAGATGCTGTCAGAGTGAGCCCACGGTTGATGAGGTCAAACACCTATATCAGTTAAAGAGCATCCCCAAAGGCGCCGATTGATATTATTTCATGTCAAGCACCAAGACTAGGAAACCGATAATTGATCTTCGAACAGGTAGTTGTGGGAATTGGAAGAAAAAATTCTTTTTTGCTAGGGGTCCCTAGGGTCAAGTGGTATAGATTGATGGGGAGAATGTTTGCGTCCCCTCCCGTTTCGTAGTTCCAGGTGGCCCGCTCATTTTAGATGTCTTGTACCCCTAGTTGTTCTCAGGATTGATCTATCTTTGACACTGTCTTTGCTTGAACTGCAGGTTCCTGGGGCGTCCACTACAAACTCAAGCCTAACGTACTCAAGCAGGTCGAGACTGTGTTGGCCAATTCCTGCTCGTGCAGAGAATTGTTGTCCACTTACAACTTATTTGAATCTCGCCTGATACCCACTAACCTCGAGATGGAGGACGCTGTGATCGGGGCTATGAATAGGAAACATCCTCGTCCCAAAGCTGCTAAGCGAGATCACCACAATGATGCTCCTCTTGGCAAACGGGTCAACACTGTGGAGCAAGTCACCTCTTTGAAGACTCTACCACCTCCTCCTCCCAAGGCCGGTGAAATTAGTGGGACTACCAGTGGCACTGATCCCATTTCTCTGCCTCTACCTGCAGGCCTAAAACCTCATGTGCCTGATAATCGACCAGAGCTAGTCCCTTACATCAGCGAGTTTTCTAGGCTCATGAGTAAGAAAGACTTGAAGGAATTTGATGGCAGCACTTTAGGCGAGCTGGTCGGGGCTATGCAATTCAGTGCCTTTTATCTCTCGGTTGTATGGCCACTTATTATAAGGCGAAGGTCGGTCGTTACGACCGAAGAATGAAAGAAGACATTCAGTCAGCCAAAAGCAAGGCTAACGTTACAGAGAAAAAAGTTGGAGATCTCAACCTTGAGAATATTAAACTGATTGAGCGAGAGTCTCTCGCGCAAGCAAAGGCTATCACTCTTGAGGAGGAGCTGAATAAGGTTAAAGAGGACTTGCAGACGCAAAAAGCTACCTACGAAGCTCAGCTCGAATCCCTCAGTGCTTCTCACCAGATCAGGTTGAAAACTTAGAGAAGGAAGCTGACAACCAGTACGACCAGGGGCTTCGACTTTTTTATCGGTGCATCATGGCCGTTCTCGAGAAGCAGCATCCTGATCTAAAGATGGATGAGCTTGCCGCTGGTGTTGCGGAATATATGAATGAGGAGGCGACCAAAGAGGATGGCAAGGAGTTAGAGCCAAATGCATCCGCAGAGGCAACCTCCCCTCATCGTGCAGCCCTTACTGATGTTGCAGAGGCAAGTACTCCCTCGGACGCAACCGGTGAGACCCCCTTCTCCTGAAGTTGACCAACCAGCAGAAATGGCTTCGTTTATTGATCCCCTGTCTTCTTAATTGTATTTTGTACTGTGGATTTCTTTTTGGAACATTGTATGTCGATATTAGCAGCTCTTTACTTTTGTTGGGAAATTAATAAAACTCCTCAGTTCGTTTACTTTGCTTCACATACTTTTTTTTTAGCTCGCTTACACTTGATCGAGCAGATGCTAGGAGACTTGGCTCTGCATGCCTTAAAAACTTATTGAAACTTTTGGTAGCCTGCTTGCCTTCGCTTGGTCGAGTAGATCTTGACATGCTTGGCTTTCTGTCTCGCCATAAAACAGACTTTGAGACTTTTGAGCCTTTTCGTGCCTTAGAAACTTTTTGGAACTTTGGTGGTTTGCTCGCCTTCGCTTGGTCGAGCAGATCCTGGCATGCTTGACTTCCTGTCTCGCCATAAAACATGCTTTGAGACTTTGGAGCCTTTGCTCACCTTAGAAACTTTTTGGAACTTTGGTGGTCTGCTTTCTTTCGCTTGGTCAAGCAGATCCTGGCATGCTTGGCTTTCTTGTCTCGCCATAAAACAGGGTTTGAGACTTTGGAGCCTTTGCACGCCTTAGAGAATATATATATATATATATATATATATATATATATATTTATTTATTTTTTTATATGTACGTCGATGACAACTGAATGAAATTCCTCCATGTTCCATTGATTACTGAACCCCTTCTTCCTTTCTCACTAGAACCGAGATCGTTGCATGATCTGATACCGCCGTATATAGGAAGAGCACGTCCCCTTCCCGCGGCGTGGACAACAAATGTGCTATCTGCAAATACTGTTTCAAGTTCTGGAAGGCTACTTTGTATTCGGGGGTCTATTCTGTTTTCCTTCCCCTCCTTATCACTTGCAAAAAGGCCTGGCACTTTTCTGTCACATTGGATATGAACTGACCCAGTGCTACCAACTTCTTCGTAAGGCTTTGTATCTTCTTCAAGTTGCGAAGGGATTTCATCTGCACGATTGCTTGGATCTTTTCTGGGTTCGCCTCGATCCCCCGATGGCTCACCATGAATCCAAGGAATTTTCCTGACTCGACCCCAAAGGCCATTTCTCCAGGTTGAGCTTCATCTTGTATTTCCTCAAAAGCCCAAATATCTCCTCGAGGTGCTCTACATGTTCGTTCGGGTTCTTCGACTTGGTTATCATGTCGTCCACATAAACTTTATTGTTCTTCCAACCAACGGCTTAAAGATTTTGTTCAGCAACATCTAGTATGTGGCACCCGCATTCTTTAGACCAAATGGCATAACCCTGTAACAGAACAAACCCTGGTTAGTGATAAACGTCGTGCTCTCCTCATCCTGCTTGTACATTGGGATTTGGTTATATCCCGAGAATGCTTCCATGAAGCTAAGCAGCCCATGACCTACTGTTAAGTCAACCAGCTGGTTGATCTTTGGCAGGGGAAAACTATCTTTTCGGGCACACCTTGTTGAGGTCAGTGAAATCAACGCACATCCTCCATTTCCCATTAGCCTTCTTTACCAGAATAACATTCGATATCCATTCGGGGTAGTTGACTTCCCGAATGAATCATGCCTTCAAGAGCTTCTCTACTTCACTATTTATCGCTTCGTACCTCTCCTGGTTGAAGCATTTTCTCTTTTGTCTTATAGGTCGAGCACTCTTCCTTATTACTAACCTGTGGCAGGCCACCTTAGGGTCGATTCCCAGCATGTCCTCATATGACCAAGCGAACACATCTGCGTGAGTTCGTAGACAATGCACCAGCTTCTGTTGCTGCTCTCTTTTAAGCCTCGACCCAATTTAGATTGTTTTTCCCGAATCAGCTTGTTCCAAGTTTACCGTTTCCAGCTCCTCAACCGGCTCTTTTCTGCCAGTTTTGACCTCCATTCGAGTATCAAGTGATGTGATCTGTATTGCTTCCCTTGCTGCTGTGGAGTAACAACTTCAGGCAATTCTCTGGTCTCCTTGTACTACCCCTATTACTCCATTCACCCGCTACTTGAGAGCTAGGTAATGATTAGAGAGCACTACCTTGCTCATCCGCAAGAAGGTATGGACTAGAATCATCTGGTAGGGACTCTCTTCATCGACAACTACAAAATCCAGGATCATAGTCTTTTCTGTCGGGGAGCTGCCTAGCATGACGGGCAGCTCGACTATATCCAAAGGGACCAACTTTCCTCCACTAAACCCCTTCAAGGAGGTATTGGTGTGCTCTAACCTCAGGTCTGCTATTCCCATCTTCTCCAGAGTTGACTTGAACAGGACATCGACCGAGCTTCTCGTATCTACCAGAATCTAGTCAAACTTTTTGCTGGCAGCGGTGGCTTTAATGGCTAAGGCATCCTCATGCGGATACAGAATTCCTTCTTCGTCCTCATCTGTCCACATGATCGGGACTTGCCTGATTCTTGCTCGCTTGACTACTGGGGTGTTTTCTATTGGAGAGATGCCTATCGTGATAGGTAGCTCGACTACGCCCAAAAGTACCAGCTTTCCTCCACCAAACCCCTTCAAGGAGTTATTGGTGTGCTCTAACCTCAGGTCTGCTATTCCCATCTCCTCTAAAGTTGACTTGAACAAGATATCGACCGAGCTTATCATATCTACCAGAATCCAGTAAAACTTCTTGTTGGCAGCGGTGATTTTAATGACTAAGACATCCTCATGCGGATATAGAATTCCTTCTTCGTCCTCATCTATCCACATGATCGGGACTTGCCTGATTCTTGATCGCTTGGCTGCTGGGGTGTTAAAGAACACTTATCTGCTAGTCATGGCATACCTAGAGTAGTTCTTCCTCGATCTGTTGGAATCTCCTGCCACCGTTGGGCCCCCAACAATTACTCTTACCATCGGCTGCGCATGGCTCATGTTTATATTATTCTATTCCCCTTCATATGATGAACCCACAATCGGGATGGCCCTATTTACAAACTCGTCCAGGTAATGATTTCTTACCAAAATTTCAACCTGAGTCTTGAAATCTCTGCATTCGGTCGTGGTATGATTGTGGGTGCCATGGAACTTGCAATACAGTCCCCTATCTCTCCTAATGGACAGCTTTGTTATATGGGTAGGGGGTACAGTAATCTCAGTTCCTTTATGGCCTCATACACCTCGTCCAGTGACATCTTCAAGAAAGTATACCACCTATAGTCTTGGCTCTGGTCAATCATGTGCACCGCCCTTTCCCTGTGGGTGTCGTTCTGAGTTGGAGAGGGCATCAGTGCCTCTGGTCTGCTCGCTCTACCACCGTGTGGGTGTTGATAAGGATGACCGTATGTCTGATCATGCCTTTTCCAGGAATCTCTGCCTGGTGAGGGAGGAGGTTGCATCCCGCTACGCTGATATTGGGGTGGCCTCTAGTGAGGCTGATAAGAGGTGACCCGACCTCCTGCACTGCTGCCTGAGGCATGGTAGTCCTTTCTCCTAATCGGCCCATTTCCAGGTGGGACTCTCTTATCTTTCCTCCTCAACTCTTTTAGCTGGTTTTTCTTAATTCTTGCTGCCTTTTCCTCCTCAATCTCTGTGTCTTTCTTGGCCTGCTCGTAAGTGGTAGAGTATGACTGAATGGCTGGACTTCTCAAATTGTACCACAGGTGTTGTATCCTTACCTTTTCTGTCAGTCCCCTGAATGCTTGGGGATGGTTGAAGGCTCCTCAAATCGAGTACAACGCGATGGAACCTTTTGATGAACTCCCGAAGGGTTTCATCCTCTTCTTGCTTCATGCTTGTCAGCTCTATCATATCATCTTCAGGTGTCATTGCCCCCCGAAATTGCTCTGTAAATTCTTGGCACATCTGATCGAATGACTTGATATTCCCTTGAGGAAGCTTCCGGTACCACTCACGTGCTCGTCCCTCTAGAGACAGCGGGAACGCCCTGGACCGTTAGGCTTGAGACAACCCCTGCACCCCAATCATATCGTTGAACCGCTCTATGTGTACCAATCGATTGGTTCGCCCAGAGTACTTGAGGTATGGGAAGCGAAAATCCCTCGGAATGATTGCGTTCATGATTTTTGCTGAGAGGGGGGATTCACCATCCAACATTATCCTCCAACCAGGTGCTCTGCTGCGTCCTTGCATGTCATCTATTATCTACGCTGATCTACGCACTTCCTCCTCTAGCTGTACGGCACGACCAGGGTCACGTGCTACAACCTGATCTCTTTCTTGCTCCACATTATGCAGGTGTTGCCGAAGTTCCCTTTCCTCTGTATTCACAACTCTGTCATCATTGTCAAAGACTTGCCTCCCCGAGGATTGATCTCCTCCTCCATGACTTTCTCCCCGTAGAGATTGGTTACCCACTTCACCACCAAATCTCTTGGTGGTCCGACCTCTCATCGTGTTGTCGTTGTTCCTTCTGTCAATGTGCCCTGGTGTCATTCCACCACTTCTCATCCCCTCCTCTTGAATTCCCCTTCGCTCATTTCTCAGCTCGTGTAAGATGGTTGTCAGAATCTCCATCTGTTTCTCCATCATTTCCATCCGCTCATACATTGCTTTTTCTCGTGTTTCATTAGCTATCTCTCTTAGGGTCACAGACTCATTCAGCCTCAAATCAGCTCCTTGGGCGCTGCCCCCACCTATGTCCATTGTCTCCTCACTCATGTTCTTCTTCTCCTCTCTATTAACGGAAGCTTTTTGTTCAGCTCCCCACAGACAGCGCTAAAATGTTGATGCGAGATTCTGGTGTCTGCTCATGCACGACCAAGATCTTTCCTCAACTCTCGAACTCTCGATCAACCGCAGATTCTCCTCGTTACTCTTCTCACTGAGCAGAACAACGCCTCGTAAGACTCAACTTCAGCAAACTCCTGCGCACACAGAAACTGGTCAGAGCACCCCGGGAGTTTCTCCGGCTTAAACCCTCCGATGCTTAAGTCAGAAAAGTCGGTTTACTTTTTTGGAAAACTTGTCCACTGATCTCGTGGCTATTTTTTGGTCTCTTATGCAGTAAAAATGCCTCCGAGCTTTTCTCTCCTTTCTTCCTAAAGATGCTTTTTCTTAAGTTCTAATGTGAAAATGTCTAACCCGTCTACCTTCATTGATTACATTTTTATAGCCTGCCTGTGAATTCAATCCCCCACGATCCATGCCCATTACTTTCCTCAGCTCACGGAAGTGGTTGCTTGAATGTCGTAGTTGCGGCTGAGTGGGTTTCGTGCCTAGATTCTTGGATAGGAGTGTGCGTTTCGTTAACCACTGTAGACTGGGTCTGCCGACCTCGATCTTCAACAGGGAAAACTGTCGGCTCCTAGCAGGAGACTATCTCATCCTCGTGGCTGAGCAGCAAAATTCATGCTCGTGGATACCCGCTACCAAACTTCACCCATCTGTTCGCTTGTAAGGAGGCTGACTCCTCGTCCAGGGTATGGCTGGTCTCATCGTTATAAATCCCCTAAACAATACTCATGAGGATCTTGGAGGACTTTGGACTAGTTTGGTAATGCTGTAACTTTTAAAATAATTATTATTAGTTGTATTGTAAAAATAATCAATTATGAAGAGAATCAGTTAAACGTTTGGTAAAATTTATTTTAAAGGTGTTGTAAGTTTTAAAATTAATCATATGTGTTCAGTAAATATTACTCTTAAACAACTATAAGAATATAAATGATTGAATTGGACAAAATATTAAATAAAATTTATTTACACATTTATAAACATGTATATATATATATATATATATATATATCTATCTTTTATATATGGAATTTACGTCGTCAGATTCCCGTCGATATACTCAAATATCTTTTACCAAATATATTTTAGGTTCTTTAAGCAAGCCAAGCAACAAGCATACATCTAAAGGCTCAAAGATATCACTAGATGATCTGGATCCCAGAAATAGCGATCTGAGTGGAAGGAGGGAGAAGAGAAGAATACAACTGAGGATTGAGATCTGGTCTCGTTGCCTCAGAGGAACGTAACAGTTGTATGGCAGATCTGATATGGATCAGTCTGCAAAGCATGCATAAAATTTAAATGCTTTAAAATAAATTGCGGAAATTAAAGTGTTTTAATTAGTGCTTTAATTTAAATTACAGAAATTTAAACATACAGAAATTTAAAATTTTTACAATCTTTGGAATAAAATTACAAGATTACAGATCTTACATTTAGTTTGGTTGATCTGTTGCTTTAAAATAGAAGAAATGGGAAATTAATCTGAAGATAAGGAACTAATCTGAAGACATAAAAATTTCCTTATTAACTTCGGATTCCGGATTCCCAGAGAGAGAGAGAGAGAGAGAGAGAATGAAAACTAGAGAGATGAGGAATTGAAAAATCTGAGGAGTCTAAGTCTTCCTCTAGATTTAAATACAAGATTTAGCTTTGTAACTGTAGCGAGTCTGTAGCTTCTCCACTGTAGCGAAACTGTAGCTTCTCAACTGTAGCGAAACTGTAGCTTCTCAACTGTAGCGAGATTGTAGTTTTGTAATCAAGAATGTACATAAATATTTACAAATACAAATACAGCTCGGGTGAAGAGACATGTGCGCTCTCACTTGTGTCTAGGGGACCACCCGAAGATACAACTAAAAATACAGAAAATTACTTTTACTCTTTGGTATCACCCGAAGATACAACTAAAAATACAAAAAATTACTTTTACTTTTACTCCTTTTTTTTTTTTTTTACATACAGAAATTTATTTACAATGCTTTACAGGAGAGAAAATTTCAAAACAATCGTCTTCATTTTCATCTCAAAGGGAAATAAATGGCTCTTCATCTTCATCATTGTCTTCAGAGGAATCTGCTACTGAGGACTTTGACCTTGAGGTGAGGAGCTGCTCCATAACTTTATATATATATATATATATATATATATATATATATATATATATATATTAGTGTGTATAAATATAATAATTGATAGTTAAAATAAGTATTTTATTTTATTATTTTTATTTTATTTTATATCTCAATATAATTGTTAATAGTAATAATCTCTTTAAAGTTAATAAATTTATTTCCTATATAAGGATATACATAGAATTATATTGAGTATAAAACTTATTCTCAAAATCAGATGTTGAAAAGCTACTCCTTGCTTTTCAACATCTTCTATAAGATATGATAATTTTGTCAAAAGTGATTTTTTTTAAAATTTATCAAACACTAAAATTAATTTTTAACTTTTTAACACTAAAATTTATCTTTAATTAACATTAAATTCTACATGATGGAATCAGCATTCATGGAGTTTCTTCAATGATCGGAAATGAATGTCATTCCTTGAAGTTTTAGCAAACCATTATTCTCCCGTTGTAGCTTTTCATATTTAGGAAATGAAATAAATAAATAAGTTTATAAACTTATCAAGTACTTGGTGAAAATGCTCAAACACTGTTATAGTAGTATAGCTTCATCTCCCATGTTAACGTTTCCTCAGGGGGAAGAGATAGACATTTAAAGCATTCACATTTACGAAACTTTACCAACAATTATTATATGTATATTCACACAACAACTTTAATCAAAGCATATTTACGAATATTAACTTTAATCAATTTAAATTATACATGGTTGAATCAGCATTATTCCTAATTTTCTTTAATTAGAGAGAAGGAATGTACCTCAAAGTTTTAGCAAGCCTTAATGCTTCCTTGTAGATTTTAATATTTTATTACAAGAATTAAAAAACTAAATCGAAAAACTTGCTGAAGTTGTTTGATAATATGCCTTATGTTTTTCTAAGTTTTGTGCTTTTGTTTGTTCCTCAGTTTTTGCCATAAACTCTTTTGAATTTTCAATCTTATAATCTCAACGACACTTGGCATTCTTTGATCTCCAGTCTTGTTATTTAGGCGCTACTCCTTATAGTTGTTCTGTTCCGTATCCACTCTTTTTTTTCCTTTTTTACTCTGCCCCATACTGCTGTAGGCACTTCACTTGCGCTTAATCTCTCAGTGTCAGTTTGCTTCCTAACTAATCAATTGTTCTGTGCTTTCAGTTCTTGTCTCTGTTCTGTTTCCCAATTTCTTTTTTTTTTAATTTTCTTTAAAAAAAAAGTGTGAGCGAAAAGGATAAAAGATGGTGGAAATCATAGTTTCTGTTGTTATACAAGTTGCAAAGTGCTTGGCTCCTTCCATAGAACGCCAATTCAGTTATGTGCGCGACTACACTAGCAACTTTGAGAATCTCAAGACTCAAGTTGAGAAGCTGGAGGGTGAGATCATGAGTATGGAGCACGCGGTGAATGATGCAGAAAGAAAATGTGAAGAGATTGAACAGAACGTTCAGAACTGGCTTGCAAGCGCAAACAAGGCCATTGTTGAGGCAAAGAAATTTGTGGGTGATGAAGCTACAGAAAATAAGCATAGTTTCAAGGGTTTTTGTCCTAATTTGAAGATGCGCCGTAGACTTAGAAAGGAAGCAGTGAGGCAGCTGGACGCTATAGTCAAGCTCCGGGAAGATGGGAGATTTGAAAGAATTTCCCACAGTATCATTCCTGAGGATACATTGCTTATGTCCAACAAAGGCTACGAGGACTTTGAATCAAGAATTTCCACCCTGAATGATATTCTTGGTGCATTGAGAAATCCCGATATCAGCATGCTCGGGATTTGTGGAATGGGCGGCATTGGAAAGACGATGCTGGCGAAAGAAGTTGCAAGAAAAGCAAAAAATAACAAGCTCTTTGATCTTGTGGTTTTTTCCGAGATGTCCCAGAGCCCAGACATAAGAAAGATTCAAGGAGAAATCGCAGATAAATTAGGTCTAACATTTCGTGAGGAAAGCGGATCGGGAAGGGCAAGGAGTCTTTTTAGCCGACTGAAGAAAGAGAAGAGGATCCTTGTCATCTTAGATAATATTTGAGAATATCTTGATTTGCAGGTGGTAGGAATTCCTCACGGAGATCATAAGGGATGTAAAGTACTGTTCACAGGAAGAAGTCTAGATGTGTTGTCAATGAAGATGGATTCTCAAAAAAATTTCTTAGTGGTGCTTTAGAAGAAGAAGAAGCTTGGAGTCTATTCAAGAAGATGGCAGGTGATTATGTTGAAGGTAGTGAATTGAAATGCGTAGCAAGGGATGTGGCGAAGGAATGTGTGGGTTTGCCTGTTTCCATTGTGGCGGTAGCAAGGGCATTAAGGAGCGCGAGTATATTTAAATGGAAGGATGCGTTGAAACAACTAAGAAGGCCATCCTCAACGAACTTCAAACATATACAACCAGAAGCATATAAAGCTACAGCGTTGAGTTACGACAAATTAGAAGGGGAGGAGCTCAAGAACCTCTTTTTGCTAATAGGATATGCTTATGTGGAATCCATTGATGAATTGTTAAGGTACGGTGTGGGATTGGGTTTATTTCAAGGTATCAGTAAGTTGGACGAAGCACGAGATCGAGTAAGTACGTTGGTCTACAAACTTAAAGCTTCTTGTATGTTGCTAGATGAAGGCCTTCCTATGCACGATGTTATTCGCGATGTTGCGATATCAATTGTATCTGCAGAAAAAAATGTGTTTACGGCGACAGGTGAGCTGTTTGATGGTTGCATGGAATGGTCAGACGAAAATGCGGTTAAACTTTACACTTCAATCGTCTTACGTGATATCAAGACTAATGTGCTTCCTGATCGAGTACTACCGGAATGTCCTCAGCTAAAACTTTTTTCTGTACGTGCTGATCATCAGGAATCTTCATCATTAACAATTCCAAACAACTTTTTCGAGAAGATGATACAGGTTAGGGTTATAAACTTGACTTACATGAATCTACTGCCACTGCCTTCATCACTTGGTCTCCTATCAAACCTTAGAACACTGAGTTTGTGTTATTGCAAATTGCTAGATATAAGTGTTACAGGAGAGTTGAAGAAACTAGAAATCCTTTGCTTAAGAGGTAGTGATATTCAGCAGTTGCCTGTAGAATTAGGTCAATTGACTTGGCTAAAGTTGCTTGATTTGAGAGATTGTAGCAAACTAGAAGTTATTCCACCAAATATATTGTCAAATTTATCCCATTTAGAAGATCTAAATATAGGTGATAATAGCTTTGATAAATGGGATGTGGAGGTGGACGGGGTCAAGAATGCTAGCCTTGATGAGTTGAAGCATTTGACCTCTTTAGAACTACAAATAAGAGATGTCAACGGTCTCCCAAGAGGCTTGTTCTTCGAGAAGCTGGAGAGGTACAGAATACTTATTGGAGATTCCTGGAATTGGAAGTACAACATTTGGAGTAGAGATTTCAGAATCGAGCTGAATTCCAAGATTTCCTTGAAGGATGGGCTGAGCGTGCAACTGCAGGGAATTGAACATCTTGGATTGTATGGACTGCAAGAGCAAGATGTCCATAATTTTGTTAATGAACCAGTCAAAGTGGGCTCTTCACAACTCAAGCATCTCTGGATCGAAGGTTGCGACGACGCCCTTAATCCGGCAGAGTTAAAGGTATGATCAATTTAGCAAATTATAGTTATCATGAAATTCATTTTGTTAATTTATACTTATGCTAAAACTAGAAGCTTCTAGTGTATCAAAGTTAATTTTGAAAAGTCGTCAAATATCATATTTATACTCGTTTTCAAAGTAAACAATTTAGCAAAAATCATTAATGCTTGCAATTTAAATAATATTTTAATCTTTTAGCTTCAGAGTTACATCACCGTAAAAAAAAAAAAAAAAAAAAAAACCTAATAGCTTTATATTGTATGTGCTTTATGCCTTGTAATATTATTCTTCTTCTCTTACTTTCAATAACATTCACAATATTCATATGAAAAATGTGAAATTAACCGTCTTATATTTTCAACAATCTGACAATGATCATATTTAGAGAATATTCACTATTTATCTAATCTAAATTGGTAACAAGTTTAATTCTTCATATTTTTGTTTAAATTAACTTAGTTAAATTTTTTATTAAAAAAACTATCGATTATGGAATCTTACATATCAAATTTAGATCTAGTCCTAAACTAAGCTTTACAAATGCATATTACGATCAATATTAAGTTTATACTCAAAACTCATAACACCTTCAATGTCAACAGAGACAAGAGGAATCGTTAAATGATATTCAGTCAAACGAAATCATTTTGGAGGACAATGTCAGCATTTCTAATGCACTATTTATTGAGAAGGTCAGTTATTGTTAAGCCAGTAGTCTTATTAATTCTCTATGACTTTTGTATTTTTGTTCTTTGTTATTCTTGTCTGTTAGCAAATATGCAAGAGTAACTAATAATTTGAAAACTGTCATTTTTTGACTAATAAATTGATTCACATTCATAACTTGTCATTTTTATTTAATGTGTCGTCAGAATACATGTAAAATTAGCAAGGAATAATTTGAAACTTGAATGGTGCTCGTTTGTATGAAAGACTGAAGAGAACTATAACAAGAGAAACAGATTAATAATTTTATTGATTTGTCCATCTGTAGAAATGATTATTACTTGTAATTAACAAGAAGTTAATTTTTTAATCGAATAGGTTGCGTTACCAAAGTTGGAGAACTTGGAGTTGCGTTCAATTAATGTTGAGAGGATTTGGCAAAACCAATTTTCAGCCATATCTTCCGGTGTTCAGAATTTAATGCACTTGACCTTATACAGATGTAGGAATTTAAGATGTCTATTTTCGTCTTCTATAGTTAGCAATGACATCTTTGTTCGACTCCAACACCTTGAGATATTGGGATGCCCTGTCTTGGAAGAGATAATAACTGTGGACCAAGAAAAAAGGAATAATAATATTGTAATGTTTCCCCAGTTACAATATTTAAAGATGTATGATCTTAAAAAACTTTCAAGCTTCTGCACAGGAGATGTAAACATCATTAAATTTCCATCATTGAAAAAGTTATGGATATCTAGATGTCCTGAATTCATGGCGAGACATAAAAAAACTACGGGTGACTTGATAAAAAAAAGGTACGTACAAGAATTTTATAATTAACTTTTCAATTCTCATAGAGCTTAAAGTTATATTGATATTGTCTTCATGACTTGGTTAATTTTTTACTAACAAAAAGTTATCATTTTCTGAAAAGTTAAAATTTATTGAATAAGTATTTTTACTAGCTAGTGGTAGTCAATTTCAAATTTATTCTCTTCTATTTTGTTAAATTTCTTTAAAATAAATATATAAACTAATCTGTCCATCTCGCAAATTTTTCTTTATTTTGGTTGTGATTAATCACCCAGTTATTCCCCAACTTGGAAGAATTGAGAGCTGATGCGAAGCACATAGCAACAAATAACAGTCTATTTCCAGAAGACTTGATTTGCAAACTTAAATGTCTTGAAGCGGAGTTTGGTGCTGAGTCGCCTACTATTTTCTCACTTGATGATTTCCTACAGAGATTTCACGCCATGAAAGTTCTTCGTATAGGAGGAGGGCGTCATGCTCAGGAGGCAAAAGAAAAGGCTGAAAATGGGATGGAGGTAATCATAAGAGAAGTAAACAAGTGTTTTGATCTCAAGCACTTCTTGAAACAAGGATCTGCCATTATGGATAATTTGGAACAGCTGAACATATCCGAGTGTAGTCATTGCTGAAGAATTTCTCCACTTCAAATTTTGCATTAGTCGCAGTAGTCATTGCTGATGAAGACGATGACGATGACGATGCCTTTGCCATCCTTTTTATCTCAAATGATCAGTTTCTTCAACAACTATTTACACTTAAAAAACAGCCTCTATGATGTTTATTTCGCGTGAATAAATGCACCAGAAAAGTTCCTAGAAGACTTGATGGGAACTCGGTCCCAATTAAAAACCAGAATCCTTAGACTCTTATCGCCTTTGTTGACAGAACTTTCTTAGACATGCAAAAATACACACTACTTACAATAGACTGTCTCCCAAGTATAAATGGTCGTCTCCACCGTATTTGTGAATAGTATCGTATACATGAACAATACCGTATACGTGAATAGTACTGTATCCCCCAAGTACGAACCGTCGGCTCTGATACCACTTGTTGTGGAAACGCGGGTTGAGCAATTACTAATACTGCAACTTTTGGAGAAATATAAATGTTGTGTTAAACAAATGTAAAGAAAAATAAGACACAATAATTTACGTGGTTCGGCGTAATGCCTACGGCCACGAGCAAAAAACTAGAAGATAATTTTACTAACAAATGGGAATTTACAAAAGTTGGAAAAACTCACAAAACCCACAACCCCCATACACCCAAATGGAACCTCACTAGAACACTCAAGTGGAAGCTCTCACAAATTCTCTCAAAGAACTCACTTGCAATTGCTCTCTACTTCTCTCAAATTCGGGATGCTTACAATTGCAAAATGCTTCTCTATTTATAAAGTGCATTCTGCTCCAAGTTGGGTTCAATTGGTCAAAACGTTGAGCTGGATCTTGTATTGCATGCACAAGTTTTTCAACACCTAACTTTGTCTTTTGAAATTAGCAAGCCGACCATCTTTGCTTTTTTGAATTTGGCAAACCCACCAACTTGGCCTTTTGAAATTGGAAAGTAATTCTTTGACTTTTCAACAACCTCTTTAACTGCTTGAATTTGGTTAGTATCCTAATTAGGAATGTAATTTTATTATTAGTTGTTCTTTTCTCGGCATTTCATGCGTTTGGAATAATTTGTAACAATATATTTAGAATTCAAGGGCAAAAACCTACTGAAAAAAATTAAAAAGGATGAACCTAGGGTTTGGGTTCAAAACATAACTAATAAAAGGTTAGAAAAGGTGGTGAAGGAAAAAGGATAAGAGAGATTATGATAATTAACTTATTAAGGGTATTTAGGGTATTAATGTGTATTTATACGGTAAAATTTTAGATTAATGATGTTTTTATGGAGTAATGGGGTTTAATACATATTTTGGTGTTCAAAGTTTTTTAGAATAATAATTTGGCACTCCATATTCCAATGAATATACATGAGTTGTGTAAAAAGACGCTTCCCCTCTACTACACTGGCATGATGCTAACGGTCAATTACCGGTCTTGGACATTTCTTACATAGTTACATGTGACAAAGGGTCATGCTTCAGCAAGTGATCTCCACCGTTTGGATTTCTGTTCTCTAATCCGACGGACAACGGTTAACCGGCCATAAAACTAAGATGATTAATTAATTCCAAAAGACATAGACGGGTCACTTATTAGTTTTTAATCTCATCATTATTCTCCGTTCTCTGCCACAACAAAAAGTTAACAAGAATACGACAAAACTTTATTATCCGGAGTTGAATCGCTCCTCCATTATTGAGATCATTTTTTAATATCAGCCTTTCTTTGGATTCATTTCCAGTCAACTTAAATAATAAAAGAGTAATAAGCCTAGGGAAAAGATGAATAAGAAAGCAAACCATCGGTAAAGGCTCCGTTTTTCACTTTTTATACTTCAAAATATCTACCATATCTACCTGGTTTATTTATCAGCACTTAGAAATTTTCATTAAAGTAACAAAGGGACATGGTTTCAGCAAGTGATCTCCACCGTTTGGATTTCTGTTCCCTAATCCGACGGACAAAGGTTAGCCGGCTGTTGATGCCAAAATCCGAAGGAGTTGGTCAGATCTCAAATCCCTGCATCATCATTAAGTTTGTTTGGTGGGAAACTGATGATTAGTTAGCACCATGAGCAGATTTTCTATGAGCAGATGTTTTGTGAGCAGACAACCCATCAACAGACAATCCATGAGCAGACGATCCGTGAGCAGAGAACTCATGAGCAGACAATCTATGAGCAGATAACCCGTGAGCAGATAACCCATGAGCAGATAATCCATGAGCAGAGAACTCATGAGCAGACAATCCATGAGCAGAGAACTCATGAGCAGACAATCTATGAGCAAATAACCCGTGAGCAGACGATCCATGAGCAGATAACCCATGAGCAGATAATCCATGAGCAGAGAACTCATGAGCAGACGATCCATGAGCAGATAACCTGTGAGCCTGTGAACACAACCAACAGTCAGGAGGTGCCGGAAGTTTTTCCGGCGAGAACCCTCCGACGCTCAAGTCAGCAATGCAGGTCTTACTTGGAAAAACTCATACCACAATTCATGTGGCTTAATTATGATTGCTTTAAACAAAAAGATTTTAAGTAAATTTAAAGGAGAATAATTCAAAATAATCAATCTTAAAGAAATCACAGGCGAAAGAGAGATTTCTCTGTGGTAGACAGAGAAAAAGGTCCAATGGGTTCAGTTGCTTAGAGAGAGAGAGATAGAGAGAGAAAGAGAGAGCTAGAAGAATCCCCCCCTCTTCTTTCCCCTTCCTAGGGTTTTTATAGGAAATTATAGTGGTTTTTATCCTCTCCCCTAAAATTCTCAAGAAAACTACTAATTTTCAGCCCACTAAGAACATGGTCCCTAACATTTCGGAGAAAATGTTTTGACTGAATCGTGCTTCCAAGTAACTTCCTGGTCGAGGCGACCAATAACATCCTAGTCGAGGTGATGTGCTCGAGGTCACCACATATTATTATGGTCGAGGTGACCCATAACATCCTAGTCGAGGTGATGTGCTCGAGGTCACCACATATTATTCTGGTCGAAGTGACCAATAATATCCTGGTCGAGGTGATGTGCTCGAGGTCACCACATATTATTCTGGTCGAGGTGACCAATAATATCCTGGTCCAAGTGATGTGCTCGAGGTCACCACATATTATTCTGGTCGAGGTGACCAATAACATCCTGGTCAAGATGATCTGCTCGAGGTGACAAATAACATCCTGGTCGAGGTGATGTGCTCGAGGTCACCAAACAACATCCTGGTCGAGATGATCTGCTCAACCATTTGCTCACTTTTACTTTGAGGAGAGCACGATAATGTATGAGTAAACACCTTTATCTTGGTCACCCTATTTCATTCCCTAAACACGGGCCATAAAACTAAGATGATTAATTAATTCCAAAAGACAGAGGGGTCACTTTTAGTTTTTAATCTCATCCTTAATCTCCGTTCTCTACCACAACAAAAAGTTAAAAAGAATACAACAAAACTTTGTTTTTCAGAGTTGAGTCACTCCTCCATTATTGAGATCATTTTTTAATATCAGTCTTTCTTTGCATTCATTTCCAGACAACAAAACAAACCCTTCCTTAGTATTTTCATCCTTTGATCAGAAACACACTTTGCTTCTGTTTATTGTGTTCGTTGTTGTTTTTGTATTCAGCTTTTGCCATCAACTCTTTCGAATTTGGCCTCTGTTTGTTGTAATCTTCAGTCTTGTTACCTGGTTTTGCTTTGTTCTTTGTCTAGTCTCTGTTTTATTCTGTCTCTACTCTTTCTATTGTCTTCTTACTCTGCCCCATCTTGTTGTAGTCACTTGTGTTTAATCACTTAGTTTGCTTCATAACTGGGTCAATTATTTTTCAAAAATTCACAAAAAGAAAGAGAGAGGAAAAGGACAGAAGATGGCTGAAATCATTCTTACTATTGTTGTAGAAGTTGTAAAGCGCGTGGCTCCTCCCGCATATCGCCGAATTTGCTATTGGCGCAAGAGTAAGTACACCAGTAACTTACAGAATCTCAAGACTGAAGTTGACAATCTGAAGTCTGAGAGGGTGCGTACACAGCACCAGGTTGATGAGGCTAAAAGAAAAGGAGAAGAGATTGAAGAGAACGTTGTGAATTGGCTTGCAAGGGCCAACAATGTCATTGAAGCGGCAGATAATTTTACAAAAGACGAAGCCACTGCAAATAAGCGTTGTTTCAAGGGGTTATGTCCTGATTTGCAGACCCGCCGTCGACTTAGCAAGGAAGCAGAGAGGCAGAAGGAGGCTGTTGTCAATGTCCGAGATGCTCGAAGATTTGATAGAATTTCCTACTGTACTGCTCCAGAGGATATACGGCTTATCTCTAACAAAGACTACGAGCCCTTTGAATCAAGAATGTTCACTTTGAGGAATATACTCAGTGCACTAGAAGATCCTGATGTCGACATGCTTGGGATTTATGGGATGGGTGGCATCGGAAAGACGATGCTGGCGGAAGAAATTGCTAGGAAAGTCAAGAGTGACAAACTCTTTGATCTGGTGGTTTTTGTTGAGGTGTCCCAGAATCAAGACATACGAAAGATTCAAGGAGAAATAGCAGATAAATTAGGCCTGAAGTTTCATGAGGAAAGTGAATCAGGAAGGGCAAACAGCTTATTTAAACGTATAAAAGCAGAGAAGAAGATCCTGATAATTTTAGACAACATTTGGGAAAATCTTAATTTGCGGGTTGTCGGAATTCCTCATGGAGATGGTCATAAAGGTTGTAAAGTACTGTTGACGGCCAGAAGTCTAGATCTATTGTCTGGGAAGATGGATTCTCGATCAAATTTCTCAATTGGTGTTTTAAACGAAGAAGAAGCTTGGAATCTATTCAAGAAGATGGCAGGTGATTATATTGAGGGTAGTGAATTCCAATCGGTGGCAAGGGATGTGGCAAAGGAATGTGCAGGTTTGCCTGTTTCTGTTGTGACGATAGCGAGGGCATTAAGGAACAAGAGATTATTTGAATGGAAGGATGCGTTGGAACAACTAAGAAGGCCATACGCAACGAACTTCAAAGACATACAGCCAACTGCGTGTAAAGCTATAGAGTTGAGTTACAACAAATTAGCAGGGGAGGAGCTCAAGAACATATTTTTGCTAATAGGATATACAGCCATATCATCCATTGATGCCTTGTTAATGTGTGGTATGGGATTGGGTTTATTTCAAGGTGTCAATAAGATGGAAGTAGCACGAGCTCGAGTGCGGACGTTGGTGCACAAACTCAAAGCTTCTTGTATGTTGCTAGACCATATAAGCAAGAGTGAAGAGTTCTTTTCCATGCATGATGTTGTTCGCGATGTTGCCATATCAATTGCATCTACAGAGAAAATTGCGTTGACAGCGACAAATGAGCAGGTTGATGGTTTCAGGGTGTGGTCAGACGAAAGTGCAGTAAAGCGTTACACTTCGATCGTCTTACAAGATATCAAGACTAATGTGCTTCCTGAAGTGGTGGAATGTCCTCAACTCAAACTTCTTTTTATATGTGCGGATAAGGAATCTTCATCATTAACCATTCCAAACAATTTTTTCAAGGGGATGATACAGGTCAGAGTTATAAACTTGACTTACATGAATCTACTGTCACTGCCTTCAACACTTGGTTTTCTGTTAAACCTTCGAGCACTGAGTTTGTGTTATTGCAAATTGGTAGATATAAGTGTCATAGGAGGCTTGAAGAAACTAGAAATCCTTTGTTTAAGAGGTTCTGACATTAAGCAGCTGCCAACAGAAGTAGGTCAATTGACTTGGCTAACCTTGCTTGATTTGAGAGAATGTAGGAAACTAGAAGTTATCCCACCAAATGTTTTATCAAATTTATCCCATTTAGAAGAACTATACATAAGTTGTAGAAGCTTTCAAAAATGGGAGGTGGAGGTGGAAGGGGTTAAGAATGCTGGCGTTGAGGAGTTGAAGCATTTGCCTAACTTGACCTCTTTAGAATTAGACATCCATGATGTCAACACTCTGCCCAGAGGCTTGTTCTTGGAGAAGCTGGAAAAGTACAGAATACGTATTGGAGATTGGTATTGGGAGAGCACCAACATTTGGCGTAGAGAATTCAGACTCAGGCTGAACAATAAGATTTGCTTGAAGGATTGGCTGATCGTGCAACTGCAGGGAATTGAAGACCTTGAATTACGTGAATTGCGAGAGCAAGATGTCAATTATTTTGCTAATGAATTAGCCAAAGTGGGTTCTTCAGAACTCAAGTTTCTCAGGATCCATGGTTGCAGCGACGCCCTCAATCCGCCGGCAGAGTCAAAGGTATGATCATTCCTAATTGAAATAATTGGTATGAAGGAAATTTTCACTTGGGATCTAATATTCAAAATAATATAATAATAACATCAAGTACTTTTTTACTGTAATCATAAAATTTACTTCTAATAGCTTAATAACTTTTTACTATTCCCCAACAACAAAATCTTGTTGACATCAGACTTGGATGACATAAAATAAACCTTTAATAAAGAAGCTCAAATAAAATCGTAATTGTTCTTTATTCTATGTGTAGAGTTCTCAAATTTAGATCGGTAATTTTATTTTAAATTAAAACTTTGGTCATTCTTTCCTAGCTTAATTGATCTAACCCTTGAATTTAAACCATTTTCAGACCTTAAATCGTATCCAAATATCATAAAACATGTATGTAGCATCATAGAAATGTTTCAATCCGGAATTTTAAAGTGCGGGAACGTCCGAGAAAATGCATAAATCGTGCGGTTTAAGCATTTCAAGTTGTAAGCCTTTAAAACCCCGCGATTTTAAATTTTTTTTTTCCCACACTTTAAGATCTTAGACCAGAAAACTACTATGTAGCATCATATTTATAAAAATTATGACATCATTTTGTCATATTATAAGTTACAATAAAAATAGAAGTTTCTTGTGCATCAAAGTTAATTTTAAAAAATCATCAAATGTTATGTTCATGCTCATTTCCAAAGTAACCAATTTTGCTAAGTCTTTAATGTTGACAACTAAATTAATATTTAAATCTTTTAGCTTCAGGATAAAACCACAAATATATATATATATATATATATATAAAATTAATTAATTGTCTTATATTTTCCGTACTCTTAGAATAATCATATTAAGAGAATATTCATTGTTTATCTAATCTAAATAGGTAACAAGTTTAATTTTTTTATATTAACTCTGTTATTATTATTTTGTTTTCTAACGAAATCTCAAACATGCAATCCAAAATATCGAATTTCGATCTAGTACCAAATTAAGTTGTACTAATTTTTAAAGGCCTCGTGTCACGTTGTTTTAAAGATTGTGCTCACAATTAAATTTATACTCTAAAATCAAGACGCCTTCAATGTTGACAGAGACAGGAGGAATCAGCAAATGATATGCAGTCGAATGAAATCATTTTGGAGGACAATGTTAATATTTCTAATACACTTTTCATTAAGAAGGTTGGTTACTAATAACCCAATGGCCTTTTTAATTCTCTGATTTTTGCTTTTTCATCCTTCGATATTCTTGTTTTTTTGCAGATATGGCAAGCGTAATTAATAATTATATGATTTTTAATATCAACTGTTGTAGGTGTAACAAATGCATTCTCAGAGAAAATAATTGGTACTCTTGACAAACTAAATGAATTGATAATGATAATAATAATAATAATAATAATAATAATAAACATATGTATTAGGGAATACCAAATATGTTGTAAGGAAAATGTTATTTTGACCCAAAAAAGTGGGTTTTTAAATTTTGACAAAAGCATGAAAATACTAAAATGTCTTGACAAGAAACAAGTTGATTGATAACTACCCAGATATTGACAATCTTTTTTTGTTTTTGTGAAAATTTTGTAACTCAATTTTTTGTCAATATAGCATTGTTGATATTGTAATTCCTAATAATGAAAATGTATTTTGACTGATAAACTGATTAGCATTTACGACTTCACATTTTCTTGAATATACATCTTTAGAGTACCTATCAAATTAGTGAGGAATAATTTGGAAAATTCGATTGATGCTTGTTTGTATGAAAGACTGAAGAGAACTGTAACATGACAAAGAGATGAATTTTATTGATTTGTCCATCAAGCAAGAAGTTAATTTTTTGATCGACCAGGTTGCGTTACCAAAGTTGGAGAAGTTGGCGGTGCGTTCAATAAATATTGAGAGAATTTGGCAAAACCAAGTTGCAGCCATGACTTGTGGTATTGAGAATTTAACGCACTTGACCCTGTACAACTGTATGAATTTAAGATGTCTATTTTCATCTTCTACGGTTAGCGATAACATCTTTGTTCGACTCCAATACATTGAGATAGAAAAATGTCATGTCTTGGAAGAGTTAATAGTCATGGACAACCAAGAAGAAGAAAGGAAGAATAATATTGTAATGTTTCCTCAGTTACAATATCTGAAGATGTATGATCTTGAAAAACTCACAAGCTTCAGCACAGGAGATGTACATATGCTTGAATTTCCATCCTTGAAAGAATTATGGATATCTCGGTGTCCTGAGTTCATGGTGAGATTTAAAAGAACTACTCATGACTTGACAAAAAAGGTACGCACATGAAATTTAAAATTAATTTTTCAACTCTTATATATACTTTCTGCATGTTAGGTGTATTATTATTACTATTTTCCAAAAGGTTAATATTTATTGGATAAACATATCGTATTAGATAGGTACGTGAAATTTAAAATTAATTTTTCAATTCTTGTATATACTTTCTGCATGTTGGGTGTATTATTATTATTTTCTAAAAGGTTAAAATTTATCAGATGGACATATTGTATTAGCTAGTGGTAGCTTCTAATTCTTTTCTATTTTGTTAAATTTCCTCCAAAAAGCACCGTACTAATTTTGTGAAATTGTTAGAAAGGATATAAACTTATCCATTTTGCATTTTCTTTGTTTGTTCTGATTGATCACGCAGGTGTTTCCCAATTTGGAAGAGTTGATAGTAGATGCAAAGTATATAATAACAAATAAATTTATATTTTCAGAAGACTTGCTGTGCAAACTTAAATGCCTTGATGTTGTGTTTGTTGATGAGTTGACTACTATTTTATCGCTTGATGATTTCCTCCAGAGATTTCACACCCTGAAAGTTCTCCAAATAGAAGGAAATAATGATTGTTTGCCAAAAGAAAAGGCTGAAAATGGGATGGAGGTAATCATAAGAAAAGCGTTCAAGTGTTATGATCTGAAGTACATCTTGAGCCAAGAGTCCTCCTCTATTATGAACAATTTGGTTATTCTACATGTAACGAAGTGTCACCGTTTGATCAATCTAGTGCCATCCTCGACATCCTTTCAGAATCTTATAACTTTGAAGATATCGTATTGCGACGGATTGAAAAACGTACTAACATCCTCAATTGCAAAGACTCTGGTGCGACTCAGAGAAATGAAGATAGAATCATGTGTTATGATAACAGAAATAGTATTGGCAGATGATGACGATGATCATGATGCAGCGAAAGATGAGGATATTGCTTTCAGCGAATTGAAAGAGTTGAAGCTTTTAAATTTAAAAAGTCTGAGAAGCTTCTACTCTGGCAGTCGTGCCTTGAACTTCCCATCTTTGGAAAGATTACTGGTGGATGATTGCACCAATATGAAAATTTTCTCTAGAGGAGAATTAAGCACACCCGTGTTACACAAAGTGCAGCTAAATATGTGGGATGAAGCATGTTGGGCTTGGAAGGAGGGCTTAAATACAACCATAGAACAGGTAAATCTTAATGAGGAAAGCTTCCTCAAGAAGCGACGTGAAGCTCCTCCATCCCAGCAATTTCTTTCTTTCGCTCCTGGCCCCAATCTCAATCTCCAAACTAGGTTGGAAATTTTGCCCGCGATGGTTGCTGGCGTTTGGTCAGATGACAACAACTTGCAGCTGGAAGCAACTACTCAGTTCCGAAAACTGCTTTCAAATGAGAGGAGTCTACCAATTGAGGAAGTCATAAAATCTGGCGTTGTCCCGCGCTTTGTTGAGTTTCTTATGAGGGATGACTATCCGCAAATTCAGTATGAGGCTGCTTGGGTTCTTACAAACATTGCTTATGGAACTTCGGAGGACACTAAGGTGGTGATTGACCACGGTGCTGTTCCAATATTTGTGAAACTACTTGCTTCTCCAAGAGATAATATCCGGGAGAAGGCTGCTTCGGCATTGGGAAATGTTGCTATTGACTCGCCTAGATTCCGTGATCTTGTGCTTAGTGAAGAAGCTCTAATTCCATTGTTAACACTGTTAAATAACCATGCAAACCTTTCAATGAAGAGAAGAGCCACACGGACGTTGTCTAATTTATGCAGCGGCAATCCACGACCAATATTTGAACAGGTGAGACCAGCTCTTCCGGCGCTTGCGCAGCTTGTTCATTCAAATGATGAACAGGTCTTGACTGATGCTTGCCGGGCACTCTTCTGTCTTTCTAGTGATCGTAAGAATGACAAAATTCAAGCTGTGATTGAGGCAGGTGTCTGTCCACGACTTGTTGAGCTCCTTGGTCATCCATCACCCTCAGTGCTTACTGCTGCCCTGCAGACTGTTACAAATATTGTGAGGGGAGATGATTTCCAGACTCAGTGTATAATTAACTGTGGTGCACTGCCGTACCTTTTGGGCCTGTTGATCCATGATCATGAAAAGAGCATTAAGAAGTTTGCATGCGGGATTATTTCAAATATCACAGCTGGAAACAAGGAACAGATTCAGGCGGTAATTGATGCTGGTTTTATTGGTCCCCTTGTCAATCTGCTTCAAAATGCTGAATTTGATATAAAGGAGTGGGCCGCACGGGCAATTTCAAATGCCACCAAGGTTGACACTCATGAGCAAATCAAGTACCTCGTGAGAGAGGGGTGTATAAAACCATTGTGTGATCTCCTTCTTTGCGCTGATCCAAAGATCGTCACTGTTTGCTTACAAGGATTAGAGAACATTTTGAAGGTCGGGGAAGCTGAAAAGAATATGGACACAGCCATTGGAGATGTTAATCAGTATGCCCAGTTGGTTGAAGAGGCTGAGGGATTAGAAAAGATAGAAAATCTACGAAGTCATGACAACAACAAGATCCATGAGAAGTCAGTAAAGATTCTCGAGACATACTGGTGTGGCCGTGTGGTTGGTCCTCAGCTTGGTTAACTATATGCAGGGAATGGGGTGGAAGATGCACTGGACAATAATGTGATAACCAATGGTAAGGTCTATTAATTATTATTATTATTACTTCGAGTCGGCTTTTTACAATATAAAAAAACAACGCTCATGATCTTGTTTCTTTCACTTGATGATTTCAGGTTGAATGGTGGAACAGTCCTTTATCCATGTCGTTGCAGGATATGCCGTAGCCAGATTCATTTCTTAGCGTTAATTGTCGTACCAAATTTCAATTTGTAGGCACTCCCAAAGACTTTTCAAGTACCAAATTTTAGTTAATTAATTAAAGATGCATGTGTGAATCAGTAATCATGCTCGTGCGTGCGTGCCTTGAGTTAAAATGCATTGGAATGCAATAGTGTTTTGGTTGTTATAATGATGAAACTAGCCATTAAATGCGAACATTATTATTTAACATTGTTATAATTTTAACATTATTATTTAACTATTACGCCACACTCATACACCATATGTTGTAACAAGTTTTTTGGACATTTAAGAGAGTCCAAGATCTTGAACTGGATAATTTCTCATCTATGATGTTACTTGCAAAAGAATTATTGTGCTCACTATTGCGCAGTTTGTTTCGCAGTTTTTGCGATAAACTCTCTTGAACTTTCAATCTTTTAATCTCAACAGCACTTGGCATCCTTTGATCTCCAGCTTGTTATTTAGAATTGCTCTGCTCCCTATCTAATTGTCCTGCTGTTGTCTCTGTTTTGTTCTGTTTTGTACCGACTCTTGTAATTTTCTTTTTTCTTTTTTTTTTTTTAACTTTTTTCTACCCAAAATTGTTGTAGTCACTTGTGTTTTGAAACTACCCATCCCGCACCCCCAGGACTAGTCTATCTAAACTCGTCTAATCAAATCGATAATAAATCTAATATTTAAAAATTTTACCAAAAATTCGGCAGAGTCTCCCCTATAAGTATAACAACCTCAAACTTGCAATTTACAAAATAACACTCCCAAAATAATTCAATATCCAACCATCCTCCATAACCAACTTCTCAAATCAACATACCAAATATCACCCACATCATTCTAATATTAAAATACAATGGTTTTCCTTAATTACAAAATATAACAAATAATACAATTCGCGATATCCCGAATATAAAAGAAATTTACGACTTCTAGCACCATCACGTGGCCACAATATCTAAATAACTATTGTTACTGGGTTGACTAATGTACCTTCAAATCTCTTGTTTGGGGGGGGGGGGGGAGATATAATAAAAATAGAGTGAGTATAAAAACTAAATGAGCTCAGTGAATGGATAGTAGTTTTTAAAAATAAACAATTTAAAAAAAAAATAATTTAATCTTTTTCTAAACAATCTCATCAAAATATCATAAGAACTTAAATAAAACTTATTAATTCAAACCATGTACTTGAACAACAATGTCACATAAATCCGCATAAAATCAATGAAATCATAACACTTGTAATATCAAATACTGAAATATTGATAACTATCACCAAACAAGCACCCAGGGGAATAATCTCATCATATCCGGACCTCGATGGACGGGCAATCAGGGAACCATCATGCCCCGGAGCTACAACGGATAGACGGGGAAATGCCATCTCATATCTCATATATCTCATCATATCTGTGCACGAATAATCTGGTTCCCAAAAGACAAGACACCCAAGTACATGGCCCAAAGCCTCTGTGTGTACTCAGACGGACCCCAAATGCCTAAATCACATTTGTATCATCTGTATCTCAATATCTGTATCTCTATAATCATCATACTGCATGCATATACCCCCAAAAGGCAAAAGCGCCCAACATACGACCCAAAGCCTCTATGTATGTTCAGACAGACCCCAAAGGCCTCTCATCTCATATCATCTGTATCATTGTATTCATCTCATATCATTTATATTACTGTATCTGAAGGGGAAGGGTACTGTCTAATGATTTTCCAAACAACCTTTAATACACATGTACATAAACATATAATCACATATGAAATCTCATTTTATTTCCACCTTACATACTTCAAATCCACTTTATTCTCTTTAAAAGTATTACCATGCATTTACTCAAAAACGATAATAAAATCATCAATCAAATTCATTTTTAATAATGATAAATATCAGCACGTAGAATAAAATCCATTTCTAAAAAATTTTAAATCAGAACATTATATACTTATTCATCAAAACATGTTGTACTGTATCATAAAATCAGAATATATAATGAAAATAAATTTTTTATATTCCACCCACAGTGACGGTGTCCAGACTTGGTATCACAAACATTCACAGGTTGATTCTCGCTCGCGGGTCCTCCTAATCAAGTAAACAACAAAATCATTTTATGTAAACATGAAATACAACTAATTTTATGCAATAGAGCTCAAAACCAAATATTCATTTATAATCAACTATTCCCGTATGCATGAAATTACCAAAATACCCTTGTGTGCCAAAATTACCAAAATGTCCCCGACATCAATATTTACCAAATTATCTTCAGAATCTTCAATTACCAAATTGTCCACAATTCAGATCACAAAAATAAGCACAATGTCATAATTTAGAAAATTGCCCTTGGAGTGTAAAATTACCAAAATGCCCTTAATAACTTGAATCACTAAATTACCCTCTAAATCTCAACTTACCTCACTACCCTAATCTAAAATTACCAAATTATCGACCATTTTCGTAAATTACAAACTTACCCCTAAGTTTTTGTGAAATTATCGAATTGCCCCTACCGGTCAACGATGACTGGAATTCAGTCAACGACGACGGAAAGCTCAGGTCTGATAGTTCAGACCTCGGTGAGTCCAACGGTGCCGTCGTTGACAACTCACGCGCGGCAACGGTGGCGAATTGAAGCTCCAAAATCCGTGCATTTCCCGGTGGTCGTTAGCGGCCAAGATGGTGTCTGCGATGGTCGTGGTAGGTCGGAAAGTGATGAGCGTGAGTTGAGGAACAAGATCCAGGCGGTGGAATGGCTAAAATCTGGCGAGATTGACGGCGACAAAAACGGGTTGAGCAGCAGGTTTTTTCAAACTAAATTGCCGGCATTCTGGCCGTTTTCCGGAGACGAGGACGGCTGGGGTATGACGGCCGGCTTTCAAGCTTCATATCGGTACGTTGCTCGGCTGGTGAGGTGGCCGGAATAGCGAGATCTGACCGGGTCAAGGTCGCGGGTCAGATCCGGGTCGGGTCAAACCCGGTCAACTTCTTCCTCTCTCTCTCTCTCTCCTTCCCCCCTCTCTCTCACAATTTATAGAGCCGGCCCCTTTTTTTTCCCTTCTCACTTAAGCTTAATACAAATTAAGCTAATACCGAACCCGTGACGAAAATAAAATCTGACTACCCGAGTTCTTAATCGCGCTCGATTTAATGTTGTGACAATTTTAAAATAATTCAAACATGATCTAATTAATAAACGCATCAAAATTACTCGTAACAAGTTGCAACTAATTTAATCACTTAAAGCGAATGCCAAAAGAAAAAATATAATACACTCAATTAAAGAAATCGAGGTGCATATATTACCAGCTGCTGGCATTCCAACAGCAACTGTTGCCGCATAAGCAGCTACAAGAGCAAAAACAATTGCATTCATTCTTGCTGCTGCTGCTAGCTGCTAGCAGCTGCTGTCTTACGACAGCAACAACAACAGAAGTTGCTGTCATAAGCACCCAGCAGCTGCTACTATTGCTACAATAAGCAGTAGCCATCCGAACATATAAAATAAACTTCCGAACATGTAAAACAAACTTGTGAACTCTTTAAATCCATATCCGAACACGTAAAACAACCATCCGAACACGTAAAACAACCATCCAAACAAATAAAACAAACTTTCAAACTTGTCAAACAAACTTCCGAACATATAAAACAACCATCCGAACATAAAACTAACATCCAAACATACATAATGGCATAAAGAAATGAAAACTACTGAGGCGGCGGGGATGGTGGTGGTGGAGGTGGAAACGGATAAGGAATACCAAAGTGCTCGAACATGAGGTGTTGTCCGTGGAGGAGCTGCTGATGCTGCTCTGAGAGATACCGGTGCTCCTCCAGAACGTGATGCTGAAAGCTAGTCTGCTGTACAGAAAGTGTCCTCACCTCGTCCATAAGTTGTTGAAGAGTAACTTCGCCGAAGTCATGTGGATCTGCAGGTGGTATAGCAGATGCAGAAGCATCATGATAAGGTTCACAGGTAGGAGGGTCCTCACGTCTATGTTGACCCCAGAAAGGAAGTGAAAAATTAGGCAGCTGATCAGCAGGAACCACAGAATTCAAAGGACGATCATCACTCGGAGCAAGCATTGTGTACTTAGCTTCAGTATACTTCACCCATGCTCCATTACGCCACTCAAATCCTAAGGCATACACAACCTCATCTTCTATACTCCTACAGGGTTTACAAGACGGTTCGTTTATGGGCACCCAAAAGTATTTAAGGATATGCGTGATGAAATTTTCATATGGAAGAGCACGACTGATCAAGATAGGTATGGAAAGCATGGTACGTATAATAGTGTATCCGAGGCTAACCGGACGATACCTGGGGATAGAATCAATCAAAGCAACATCCATGTGGGTAACATCATCTAAGTGGCCCGACCGAGGAAGGACAATATTCTGAATTATACGATGTAAAATACGCGATTGAAGGCATAGACATTGAGCACGGAAATGAATTGTACAGACCTCATCAGAAAGATCAATGCACTACAAATGTTTCTAACGGCATCAACATGAAAAAAGTTATCAATCGTAGGAACTTTCCAAGCAGAATATATTTCTAACCCATCTTCGGAGGTTTGTAGGATAGAGTTCAATTCAGTACCATCAAATTCAATCAAAACTCTTCCAACGTTGGTGATTACTCGATTCTCTTTCTCCGTGGAAGTATCCATATTCGAGTAAAAAACTTTCACCAAGTCAGGATATACATTCTCATTAATCGTAAGGGCATTAATCCAACCAACTTCCTCCAACAATTGCAACAAATTTCCATTGTTAATACTAAGACTACGAAGCCAATCAGGCACAATATAGAATGTATCAAGTACCTTACGGGTCATGAATCTTTGGCGAAAACGGGTGGCCAAACACTTGTCTGGGAAGTGTCTTGATTCGAAATCAGGTTGTTCTACAGGGCCCCCGTCCTTCCGTGTCCGTTTGGGTGGTGGAATTGGCTCTTTCCCTTTGTCTTTCGCTCTACGTGGCCATGAAGTTGACATTATGATTTTTCATCGATTTGAAGAGGAATAAACCGATTAGATGGAAGATAATGATGTTTAAAAGGGATACGTGGGTTCAATTTCGGTAAACATTTACCGAAGATTCAAAAATTGGACCTAGGGTTTACAACCTCGGGTTTTTCAGTTTTGACGGTTAAATTTAGCAAGAGCAAATGGTGGGAAATGATTTCTAAGATTGAATATGGGTATGAACTGATTATAAACATGGGATATTTCGACTGAGAACGTGGGAGAGAGGATTCGAGTTTTAGAGTGAGAAGCGGCTAACTGGTTTGTGAAGACGAAGATGAACGGTTTCATTACTTTGAACCCGACTAACCATTACAAAATAATATGGTGACCGTTCGTGTTCCAGAAACTATAGTAAGCGAAAACGGCTAGCCTTTTATTTTTATAGGCTAGTCGTTTAATGTTCAGAGAGCGCCAAAAGCGAAAACGGCTAGCCTTTTATTTTTAGAGGCTAGCCGTTTAATGTCCAGAGAGCCCAAAAAGCAAAAACGGGTAGCCTTTTCTTTTTAGAGGCTAGCCGTTTAATGTCCAGAGAGCACCAAAACAAAAAACGGCTAGCCTCTAAATTTTACAGGCTAGCCGTTTTCACTAATGGTGATCACCAAAATAAAAAACGGGTAGCCTCCACAATTTTAGAGGCTAGTCGTTTCCCCTCCAGTTAGCACTCATACACTAATGGCTAGCCTCCACCATTTTATAGGCTAGCCGTTTTTGAACCAATGAGCCCCAACGCGAAAAAGGGTAGCCTTTTAAATTTTAGAGGCTACCCGTTTCCCCTCCAGTGAGCACCCATACTCAAACCGCTAGCCTCTAAAATTTTAGAGGCTAGCCATTTCCCCTCCAATGAGCACCCATACACAAACGGCTAGTCGTTTCCCCTCCAATGAGCACCCATACACAAATGGCTACCCTCTACAATTTTAGAGGTTAGCGGTTTCCCCTCCACTGAACATCAAATCGATAAAGGCTGGCCGCATGAGTTTAAGAGGCTAGCCGTTTAATGTCCAGAGAGCACAAATGCGAAACCGACTAGCCTTTATAGGTAATAGGCTAGCCGTTTAAAGGATGTATCCACCAATCCAAGCACCAACCAAACCCCATCATTTAATGAAGACATTAAATGTCAAACAAACATAACCCACGCAGTACTCTTCTAAGTCTTCAAGTAGGTCCTTTTGATGGTCTTGAAATGGTAGAGTCTTGAGAGAAGATAACCAGAGAGCATGACAACATCTTCAGACGCGGGAAGCATTTCTGCATGGGTGTTAGACCTCAATGATAACCAGCCATTGGAACAGAAAACAAGTGGAGCCCAAGATAACCCATTATATGATAATGGGATGGAAATTTGTGCAAGTGCAGGTACGTCATTACCCCCACAAACTAGCGAAAGCAATGAATATTTTGGGGACAAATCTGCTACAATATCATCTGGTCATACGACCAACAGTTTGGCTAAAAAAAGTGAACTCATTGAAGTGGGTGTCGGATCCTGTTTTAATACTGTCAATGATGCCCACATATGGTATAAAAATTATGTTAAGTCGGTTGGATTCTCTGTGACAACAGATAAACTCCGTCGTGACTGCAAAAGTGGTGAAGTAGCAAGTCGGCGATAGGTTTGCTCAGGGCAAGGATACATGCTAAAAAAATGGATGGAGAAAACAGATAGAATCAGGGAACTGAGGGGCATTACTCGTAATGGGTGCAAAGCGGAACTTCGCGTGAACTATGATAAGTTGAAAGGGAAGTACGTGGTAACTAAATTTGTTTTTTACCACACTCATCGGTTGGTTGAACCGCACGAGACACAATTTCTTCGTTCGCATAGACTTGTCAACGAAGCTGATTTGGCTCACGCAAAGGCATTGCGACAAGTTGGCGTGAAAGTGTGACAATTCATGAATTACAAGTCTGACCAAGTAGGAGGGTTCCATCATGTTGGGTATATGGGTAAGGACATGCGGAATAGAATAGACGCAAATCACTGTGCACAAATTATGATGCTGGAGTGTACTTCGAGTATACACTTGATGAGGAAAATCGACTGCGAAACTTGTTCTGGACCGACACTGTTGCTCGGTACGACTATGAACAATTTGGAGATGTTTTAGCTTTTGATGCAACGTACAAGAAAAATGCATACAACAAACCTTTAGTCGCATTCGTTGGCGTAAATCATCATAAAAGAACTACTGTTTTTGGATTTGCGATACTGATTAACAAAACTGTTAAATCATATGTGTAGCTGATACAGACTTTCTTATCAGCAATGAAACAAAAAAAAACCCATAAGTGTCATAACAGATGGTGATAAAGCTATGTAAAGCGATTAAAACGGTTATGTCTGGATGTGTACATCGACTCTGTTGCTGGAATCTTGAGCGGAATGCACAAGCAAATGTGAAGAGAAATGAGTTCACGTTGAAGTTTCGGCAGTTAATGTTGAATGCAATGTCCATAGAGGAGTTTGATCGAGATTGGTTCTCTGTTGTCTATAATCTGGGACTGGAACAAAATCCTTGGGTGGAAAAAATGTATGCAAAGCGTAGAAAATGGACAGAGGCTTATTTGAAAGGAACCTTTTTCGCCGGAATGCGAACCACACAAAGGTGTGAGAACTTGAATTCTTACTTGCGTCGCTTTGTTGAGCAGAAGCTAAAACTATATGATTTCATTAGACAAATTCATCATGCAATGTATTGCATACGGCACAAAGAAGTCCAAGATGAGTATGAGACAAACCACACAGCCCTAGTTCTTACAACACATCTGCAAAGCATTGAAAAACATGCATCCGAAATATATACAAGGAATGTATTGAAGTGGGTTCGGATGGAGATCCTCGGAGAAGCCACGCTAATTATGCTCGGGTGTGCCAAGATAGCTAATTCCAACATCTATATTTTGACGAAATTTCAGCATCCAGAATAAAAATGGACAGTGATACTTTATAATAAAGAAGTTGCAATTATTTATTCATGTAAGATGATAGAATCAGCAGGTATTCCATGTAGGCAAATATTTCACGTTATAAAGTTCAAGCAACTAGTTCGCATACCACCAACATTGATTCTTGGTCACTGAACTAAATCAGCGAAGGTGAGTAAAGTGATGAAAATGACCGCTGCAGCGTCACACCTTGATAAGGAAGTGTTAGAAACAATAAAGTTTGGCTCGCTTTCAGTGGCATGTACGAATCTTTGTCTTTTCGCTACAAAGAATGAACAAAGTTATATGATAGCGTTAGACGAGATTCAACGGCTGACGCTTCGCGTTGAACAGATGGTTGCCGATGATGAATCAGCTAAATGAGCCAGGAATTGTGTATTTCAAGCAGGTATGAAGTTGAAAGACTCGATTATAGTTAACAGTAAAGGTAGCTCTAAAACCGTTAAACATGATGGGGCTAAAAATCGCAAATGCAGTAAGTGTTTTTAGTCTGGCCATACTAAACGGACTTGCCCGCTATATCCGCCAAAAGGACATGCAGCCTAATGACCTTTATTGCAACGTTGGCGGTACTGGTTGTGTTTCGACTAACGATCAGCCAAGGCATTGTTCTTATAATGTGTTGACACCACCTGTTTCGATGGAATCAGGCTCGCCAAGTTCCCCAACCTTTACATTCGAGACAACTTGTCCTTGGAGGCATGACATCTCAGAAGCAATTGACGGCCATTACGACAGCAGTAACACAATTGGTATAACCTATGAAACCGATGCAAGCACATACTATAATTGGTGGCCTCATAATAACTTGTAAGTGATATCCCATGATATATGAATTTGCCTGGCAAACTTTCTTAGGTTGTTTAACTAACTCGGATTTATATTATGCTTAGTTGACGACGGTACACATACTTGGAGGATGGATGATGATCGCTAATGATGCACTTTTTGGATCTGAACCGAGGGGGCAGAACGAACTTTTTGGAAATCATTGAGTTATATTATCATGTAAGAAGTGAACAATGGCAATGTAATAACATATTTTGCGTACTTAGTGATAATAGCAACATTTACAGCAATTATCTTCATTTCAACATGTATTAATTAATACAACTGGTTGACGAAGGAAAAAATTATAATTGCCCCATTAATCCCTCTACGGCTTCGGATCATCAAAACAATTTACATGACTCGTACGTCAACGCCAGTTACAAGGTAAATTTAGCAAAAGTTTAGAGTTGTGAATGAAGTTAGCAAAAAATTACCATAATCTATATTCACAACAATCTCAGCCCTTCCGCCTGAAACAACGTTTTGTGCAACTGTTCTTATGACCTTTCCTGGTGGACACATTACGAGGCTTCATTGTTGATGCAAGCTTCGATTCATTTATGTACGTTACAGCGTTACTATAGTGTGCATTAGCCAACGCCAATAATTGATCGCATTGTTCGTTGAACGAAGAGTCTATAAGTTGTAACGCAAGTTGCGCCTGAACATTCTGTGAGTCGTGCTGCGGAAATAATCATGCACTTTCATCATGTCAATGGCCCAACAACAGTAGTAAAATCAACCAAGAAACCACATAAGGCAAATAAGGAAGCATACCACATACGATTTGTTGGTGATGATTCCAGGAGTATCCATAAATTTGATGACGTTAACTCCATAATCAAAACTGTTAGGTTGCCGTGGAACTCCTTCCCCATGGATCACTACAAATGACAAGAAACTCCAAGTTACTGAATATGTAGCATCCACGACGCCATGAAGTATAGCATCCAACGAGTGTAACTATTTTCAAGTGCAAAAATACATCACATGTATTAATAACACAATACACATAAAACTAAACTCATCTTTTTTATCAAAAATTAGTTGGGCTTACAATACTATTCACTTAGATTTCTCGATCTTGTGTCCGTCGTGCATCCGGTAGTGGATCCCAGATCTCCGCTTGTTTGTCTTTAATTTTAACCAACAGCATAAACCAATGGTGGCCACCATCATGCATGGGAACAAAGATCTATTCAAGAACAACTTGGGGTCACGTTTACCATACATAATATCGATCATAACGAAAAACCATTTCACCAAACACACACGCTACCTGATGGCACCGGTGCAGGTCATACATGTAACGTTTGCGGTATTGGGAGGCAGCCTTGAAACCATCTAAATGTGCATTTGGCATTGTAGCAATTGCTACATATTCATCATATTAAATTCATATAAAATACAACTGAAATTACTGTAGTTAATGATGAGAAAAAGGATATGAAAAAAAAAAAGACAGGAACGGATCAGTAACTATATATCTTGTTGGTAGGAACCAACTGATTGGTTGTCCGTGGCTTTTGCACGACTCACATTGTGTAAGGTAATCACTTATCATCCAAATAATCTAAACACAAGAACAATTATAATTAGTTTTATTAACTACAATTTCATCATTAAAGTCAAATTACGAGCAAACCTCCTCGTCTGGTGATGCATCGGGCAAAAGTGATAACAAGCCTCGCCGAGTGATATCCTCATGACTTGATCGCATAATTATTTCACTGTATGTAAATCACATGATATATTAACAAAATCAAATAACTATGACAACATATTAAATGAAAACAACTTGATGAGTGAGCATGAAGGCATTGTTACTCTAGGCTAGCGCTTTTGTCAAATCCCTACTGGAGCATCTTCAATTGATCGAGGGTCACCGGCTCATTCACGAAAAAGGGTCTGCTCGATATTTTGGCTTTGGACCATGTGAGACTTGATCATATGGGGACAATTGGTACCGCCCCCGCTTTCGATTTCTGTATGGCTGAGTAGGGCCTAAAGACAACAGATTAAAATCTTGCGGCTGTTGACATTTCTTCTCTTGTTGCGCGGAAGACTACATATTTATTCAACACAAAGAAAGAAGAAAGATTAGACTAAATCATATATAGTTTAAACAAAAGTTAATAAATTATTACTCTATGTATACCTCATCTTCAAGTTCCGGCACAAATTTAGGCTTTATCGCATCTTGCAATACTTCTACCAACTTTTCTTTTAGGATAGCCTCTTCATCAGTGGATGTGCTAAGGTACACAACTTTGCGTTCTTTAACTTCGATGGGCGTATGCTTTTCCCATACTAGATCTGAAAGCGTGACAATTGCAGGGATAGGTGGGTGCATCTCCATATTCGAAGAGGAAAAGATTAGACCATCAGTTGCCTCGGCACCATATATGTAGGAAGTGATTGATGATAGTGATTGACTATCATCAGTGACATTCGCTCCTACTTGTCGAAAATATGCTCGTTCTAACGTTTCAACCTTTTCAGTAAGAGAATCCATTTTCAAGCCCATTTTTTGTAGTAAATCATTATTTCTTCTCATATGTTCCTCTATTCTACCCATTACTGCTAATATAGCATGAAATGGATGCTGCCTTGCGGCGTCACCATCGTCAATTTGTCCGTCACTTTAAGCACATGATGTGCCGCAACTGATTTCTCGCATCGGAACCTGCATTAACTACAAATATACATAAATAATCTATTCAATTTAATAACATAACTACAAAACACTTTACAATTATGGAAGGGAACAAACTGCATTGCTCTCAAAGTCACCATACTTTTGTCGCCACTTGAGGAATCTTTTTATTTCACTATCAGTCCATGCACTAAGAGGACATCCATTCTCGGCAACAGAAGAAAGCTGAAACTTAGTTGATGACATGTAGAACAGCTACAAACAACAAATTGGTTAATACGAAAATAATGATCAATAATACCATAATCTTTTAACTAACGAGAATACAAATTACTAAATAAATCATACCATTAAAAATATAACGCATCCGTTCATCGAGGAAATTTTATTTTCGTTGAACTTTGAAACTTTATCCCATAAAAAATTGAAAGACCAGTTGGCCCAATTTTTGCCGCGAATGTTACTCACGTCTTTTAAAGCATAAAGGTATGATGGGTTGATGTATGCAGCTGTAGTTGGACACAAAATAGTTCCAATCGCAAATAGACTAAATAGAATACAAAAATCTTCATCTGCACAACTATTTATCTTTAATTTGTCATCTAAACTACCTATTGGGATGCCTTTCTTTCCTGAGCAATACTTGGCTCGTAAGTCAGTAATTTCACTATCTTCACCACCAAGCACAATCGGTGTTCCTCCGTCACCAATACCCATCACGCTTGTAAAAGTTTCCGGGGTAAGCTTGTATTCCATTCCATGGACTGTTATTGACCGCTTATCTACGTTACATTGCTTAACTAACAATCTACATAAATCTTGCCTAAGTCACCCACATTTTAAACCTAATAAGCTTCCGAAACCAATTTCTCTCACATCATCTTGCTGTTCAATAGATAACGAAGAAACAATGTTGGAGAACCGCAAAACACTACATCGAGATATGTGATTACCCTTATCAGAATTGTTCTCCATTGTTGGAATCGGTTCACTTAACAATCCACTAGCCAATCTCGAGTTCATTTCAACCTTTTCATTATAATTGTTGATGAATTCAGCTTTATCTTTCGCGCTGAGTTTCAACCATTTGTCACGTATACGCCCCTTAACCTACACTAAAAAAAAAAATTATTTGGCCAATCATCAACGAAACTATTAGTTAGTAGATTGTAACATAGAAAAGTTGTCTACAAACCGTTTCGTCCACCTTCACACCTTCTTCCTTTAACTTTTGGGATTCTATCTTGCTGTAGATAGAAAAATAATATCAAATATCAGTTCTTTATATGTCAATTAAAATTATTGCACTGTTAAACTGAAATGACTACAGAATGTCAAGAATAAAATTCAACAATGAATTAGTTTCTTACAAGCAGTATATGTACGAATGCTTGCCCGGCCTTGGAGGATCCAACTTCTCAAACTGAATATTAATGTCATCTGCGACATTGGCCTTACGCTTAACCATTATACTGTGTACACTAAAACTTATGTCCCTTGTCAATACACATTGATAATGTCATCAAACTCTGTCCACGAATTCTAAATCCATGTAAATTATTACATAACCCAACAATACGCACTAATAAACTTACATGGTAAAAGTTGTAATTTTTAAATATGAGAGGCGAATGATTCTTCTTACCACATCAAATAAAACACTCAATCAACAAATATAATGATACCAAGCAAAACCCATGATACCCATGTCTCATTACCGTAGGTGGACTGCAGAGATGGCCTGACAATGACTCAGAATGGGCTGACGGGAACTGAGTGGGTTGTGAATCTATAGCTGTGGATCCTTGCCGCCAATGGAGATCTACCTCCTTGTGTCGTCGCCGGATAGCGCCGTCGTTGGTGGCCTTGATGAGGCGTCTCGTGAGGGACTGCAAGCGAGAGAGTGAATGATGAGGGAGAGGGAGAGGGAGCCGTGAGGGTGAGTGAAGAGGGAGAGGGAGAGCTAGCCGTGAGCCGTGAACCGTGAGTCAGGAGGGAGGGAAGAAGAAATTGATTTCCAGCGTGAGGTGAGAGAGCCTTTTGTTTTTTTTTCCAACAAATATATATGCCTGGGTTTGATGTGTGTTGAGGGGGTTTGGTGTGTGTTGAGACCGATTCTATAGGTTTCAAATTTTTTATATTTTTTTAATTATTTATTGTTTAAATTCACTTATGGCCGTTGGATTTAATACAATGAATCCAACGGCCATAAAACCTGCATGTATCAGATACATGCAGGTATTGTAGCATCAGCCCTGAAATATTATCACTTTTTGACGAGCACGAGTGCGGCCAACTGCTCTTGTAAATCCACGCTGGGCTCGGTGGTGGCCGTGATCGACTCTCCAATGGGAGCTCTGTGGCTTAGCTTCTACAGTCCGTAACTTCTGGCCCAATAGGGACCCGCCGCCTATCCCCCCTTTTTCTCTTCGGAACTTTTTAGTATTATTATTATAAAGATTGACGCGGATATACAAAATTGGTATAATGCTCTGGTTGCGTGGTCTTCCCGTAATGGAACGACGGATGGAATTTACATTGATAATATTGAAGGGACGAAATCATAATTTCTTAAAATGGCTAAATTAGCCTTTGTTGTCTTGAGTTTCCAAAGGTCTAAAATGTCGGTCTGATATTCGTCAAAGACACTATAATGACTATATAAAGGGAACTTTTCATTCAGAAAGGGGTTCTCTCTTTCAATTTCTTATATACACAACTGAGGGACAATTGTGCTCCTGCAAAATCTATTATGTGTCTCTCTCTCATTTTTTTTCCTTTAATTTTCTATATCTCTCTTCAGTTGTGTGTATAAGAAATTGAAAGAGATGAAAAGTTACCTTTTTATGTAATTGTAGTTGTTTCTGGAGGAAAATAACTATCTTTCTCTTGAATGTCCAAGTGCAGCTGCTTCGCGCTCACCACAATTTCTTTTCTTTTTTCAGTTTGTTTAATTTGTATAATTTTTTATTTTGTCAAACAATAACAATTTCATTGTTTCAGTGTTGTGTATATATTGGCTTCAGTTTTTATTGATTGTCACTTAAATTTGATATTGTTAATCATTGTATTCTTATGATATAATGAATGGAAAAGGTATAGTTTATGGTGTCCCCCCCCCCCCCCCCCAAAGTTGGAATGATATTTGTTGTTGATGAATCAATATTCAAGACCAGAACCAAAACGCTGCGTTTGGGGGTGTCCAACTTTTGGAATTCCTCATTTGGGTCCTCACGTGCTTGCATTGCGTGCATCACGTATTCTGACCAAGTCAAAGGTCAGTTAAGTTCGTTACAAAGGGGCGGGAAAGAGCAGTCTTGCAGCTCCCCTGACTTCACCAAAAGTATCTGTTTGATACATCTTGAGTTTATTCATGGGACAAAGATCTTCTCTTAGTTTTCTTTCCTCTCTTAATCTCTTCTAGTTAAATGGGTGATCAAAATTAAATTTTAAATTTTGATATTGACAATCAATCTAGCTCTTTTCACTTTATTTACAATTAAGCTAAATTTTTAACTAGATTTAAAAAATAATTCAACTCATTATATTACCATGAAGGGTGTGGTTTTTTGCACTTTATCATATACTCTTTTGCTTTGTATATCCTTCCAAGTACCAAAATAAATCTTTACTTTCATTAAAAAAATTAAAAAAAAAATGTTTTTACCTCTGTATAGTTCCTTCATTGTTGTACATTATTTTCTTATGAATATTGATAATTAGTATAATAATTAGTACAAAATCTATAAGAGACCAAAAACAATTTGTATTATCATTTAATTTTCTTTTGTTTTGTAGTAAATTTTTTTTTATCCAGTAGTAATGGTGTACAAACTACTAACGGCAATATTAATGGTAGTAAGCATATCATTACTGTTATTTTATTGGCATAGCGATTATCTCTATTTTTGTAACACACATATATAACAAAACAAATGCAATAACATATTTTGTACTTTGTCGTTGATTTGATTAATTGTGTAGAAAACTAGCAATTCGTGCCACAAAAGGTTCGAATGCCTTCGAATTTGTTGAACGTATCAATAAAAACTGATTTCATCTTTGAAGAATTGTCTTGAATCTTAAAAGAAAAAAAAATACATGAACTTTCATCGGCTAATTATGATTTTTACAAACATTACATGAACTTTCTTTGGCTAATTATGATTTTTACAAACATTGATTTGCTTCTGTAGGAGTGAATGTTCATCAATTTTTTTGACAAGTATGATTGACCATTTATGCGTACCAAGTATTTGGTGAAATGGTCGCAAGAAATTAAACACTGTTATAGCATTGCTTCATCTTCCTCGTTAACATCTCCTCAGAGTGAAGAAATGGACATTTAAAGATTCACATTTCGGAAACTTGAGCAATGATTATTATATGTATATTCAACACAACAGCTTTAATCCAAGCATATTTACGAATATGATGGCTTTAACTTTAATTAACATTAAATTATACATGGTTGAATCGGCATTATTGTTCCTAGATTTTCTTCAATGAGCGGAAAGGAACCTCACTCCTTAAACCTTTAGCAAACCATTGTTCTCCTTTGTATATTTTAATATTTAATTTTGGCTTTTAACTACTCAAGTATTCAGGATTTTAGTACCAAGTACCAACTGACATCATAAATATTCTGTTCTGAATTTAACATTTATACTTGGTCTATCATCCCTAGGCTAACAAATAACCATAATTTAAAGCTACCACCTTTTCATCCCGTATACTCAATAATCCATCTTTATTCCGAGATTTTAAAATAAAAGGACCTTAGGCGTACAGCGTAGCATGCACTAAAAATAAAAAGGCTCACTTCAATTTTTTATCCTTCTGATGCGGATGTCATTGCAATCCGCAAAATCCTTTCCCTTATTTACGTCCATTATCTCTACCTCTCTCCATTAATGAAATAATTTTTAGCATCGGCCATTCTCTTTGCATTCATTCCTAAAAATCAACAAACCCTTTCCTTATTATTTCCATCTTTTGATCAGAGACACACTTTGCTTCGGTTTTGTTGTGTTCATTGTTGATTTGTTATTCCGCTTTTGCCAACAATCTTTTGTTATTATCAATCCTCTGATCTCAACAATACTTGGCCTCTGTTTGAGATGACTTGACAGAAAAGGTACGTATATGAAATTTATAATTAATTATTCAATTCTTATATATATACTTTCTGCATGTTAGGTGTATTGTTATTATTTTCTAAAAGGTAGTTTTTTTTTGGATAAATATATTGTTTTAGCTAGCCGTAGCTTCTAATTCTTTTATTTTTTGTTAAATTCTCTCTAAAAATTACAATACTAATTTTGTGAAATTGTTAGAAAGAACATCAACTAATCCATTTTGCAATTTTTTTTTTTTGTTCTGATTGATCAAATAAATGTCTATTTTCGGAAGACTAGTTATGTAAACTTTAAATGTCCTAATGTGGAGTTTGCTGATGAGTGGACTCCTATTTTATCACTTGATGATTTCCTCAAGAGATTTCCTACCATGAAAGTTCTCCAAATAGAAGGATATGATGAATGGCTGTCGAAAGAAAAGGTTGAAAATGGGATGGAGGTTATCATAAGAAAAGAAAATAAGTTATGTGATCTGAAGCACATTTTGGAACAAGAGTCCTCTAATATGAACAATTTGGTTATTCTTATGTAAGGAGGTGTCACAATTTGATTAATCTAGTGCCATCTTCGCTATCCTTTCAAAATCTAACAACATGCATGATCTTGTTTCTTTCACTTGATGATTTCAGGTTGAATGGTGGAACAGTCTAAATATCAATTTGTAGGCACCCGCAAAGACTTTTCAAGTACCATGTTTTAGTTAATTAATTAAATATGCATGTGTGAATCAATTGTCATGCTTGTGTGCGCGTGCCTTTTGTTAAATGCATTGGATTTCCGGAGTGTTTCGGTTGTTATAAGGAAAATGATAAACTAACTCAATGAAGACAAAAGGACGACAGAAACGCAATTTTGAATTGCTGTTTCACGTGTTAGATTTTTGTTTCTTTTAAATTTGTGTGGACCCACAAGAAATAAAAAAAAAATGAGTAAAGGGAAACAACTTTGGAAATGTTTCTCACGCTCTCTCTGTAAATCGACAATTGCAACACACACGCTCTCAACTACAGCACACGCTCTTTCCCTCACGTTCTTCCTCACGCTCTCTCTGTTCTTCCTCACAACACACGGCTCTCTCTCTCCTCCCTCCAAATCCAACAGCCGTGGGTTACTCTAGCTCTCCCCCCTCCAAATCCAATATCTATGGATGCATAATAGAGTAAATAGCAATCCCCATCCACTCTAGTAACAGAAAATGACAGCTTCTGTGATTGTGGTGAAAAGTTTCCCCTAGTAATGCTAAGTACAGCGAGGAAACCAGCAAGGAAACCATCAATTCTCTACACATATAGATGCCAAAAGCAAGCAGTGAATTGCATCAGATATTAGTGAAGAATAATTGCCAACCGTAAACTCAGCTCCTTCAGTTGCTAGTGTATACCAATAGAGCAATAGGTTGTGTTTGGGGATGTTAGATGTAGAAATAATTGAGGCAAAATTCTTTTATGCAATTGTTGGCTTGTGTCGACTTTTTGAAAGGAAACTTATTTTTGGGCTGTCAATGTTACTTATTTGTTAGTTTATTTCTTAGGTTTTGTTGTTTGGGATATTATGTATTGGATTTCATTTCTTTTTGCCTCTGGTATGGCCCCTAATAAAACTTGATGTAATTCTTTTTGGGATATGTTTTTCTGAATTAGAGATGACATCATTAGCATCTGGTCTTTCTCTTTGAGACAGCCGAGAGAGTGAGGTGCCGTGAGAGATGCAATCGATGGGGGAGAGAGAGAGGGAGCCGACAGTGAGAGTGGTAAGGAAGAACGGAGCGTGATGAGATTAGTGGATTGGTGAGGAAGAGCGTGAGAGAGAGATTGTTGCAATTGAGAATTTACTGTGACCTTTTATGCTTGTCTCAAACTCACCGTTTTGTGCTAGTACTCAATGTTGTAAGAATATCGAAACTGAAAAAGTAATAGACTAAATAGACAAAGAGTTCAGATGTTGAATGGAGTGAAGCGACAGATAAAGGGACCCACGTTTCTGTCGTCTCTTTGTCGCCGCAGAGTTCAAATGATGAAACTAGCCATTGAATGAGCTTGTAATCATTGTAATCATGCAATTTTTTTTTTTCAAATGATACCCATTACATATATTTTTTAAAAAAAGTTTCATTTCTTTCCAGCGATTTTTTTTATATAAATTATGATTTAGAATATATGAATTAAATTAAAAAAACTAATATTTTTCTTTCATCTATTAATTTCGAACATTATTATAAGCATGAACTAGAAACTAAAAAAATTATTAGATTTTATATTATTTTGCATTTAATTAAATAAAATCCTTTCGATATAGACTCGAAATACAAAAGATGTGTTGCTAAGAATTTATTGGAGTATATATGATGGAGTACTCGTCTGATCTAGGATTCTGAACTTTCTTAAAGTTTGGAAAAACTGTTATGCCACATAATTACACCATATGACATAATATCTTTTTTGGACTTTAAAAACAAGATCGTGGACTGATTTCTAATATATGATGTTACTTACAAAAGCACACTTCAAGAAAATAGACAATAGATGACAGTAAATAACTGTCATAAAAAAGAGTGCATTGCAAATAATTTATCTGTCATCTATATCAATATCATTAATTTATGATAGAATATTTTCCATCATGAATTCATGACAGTTTTTCACAGTCATATATATGTTACTCAATCTTTTAATGGGAAATTAAAATTATTAAAATTATTGGAATTTTTTGAAATTTTTGGCTGAAAATTGATATTATTGCAATATTAAAATTAATTAAAAGCATTATTACTTTGAATTACATTGTTATCATTATTTGTATTGAATTAATATTAACGTCGTCGTCGTTGTTGATCCTGCTGCTATTAGAATTCTCAAATTCTACAAATTTGTTTCTAGAATAAATTTATAAATCTAAAATAAATATTAAATATGATACAAAAAATTAAAAACCCCAATTAATACAACCTGGATATCTATTTAACCATACAATCCACACCATTGAAGTATTCAAACTACAACAATCCAAAATTTCACAACTTATCTTAAATAGCCTGCAATTGTTGGCCTCAAGAATACTAGTCTCTTAACTCTGAGTCCCATAACTCTGCATCTTATTCCTGCCCAAGAAAAGAATTAGAGCAATAACTAGTGTAACTATGAACAAACATGCATACCTTAATAATAGTTTACAGTCTAATAATTGCATAGAGCTATTTTTTCATAAGCTGAACTATCCAAATGAAAACATCCATTGTACCTCCAAAGAAAAAGAGAATATAGAAGCTAAAAGAAAGCAAAATTGACAGTTCAATTGCCTAATTTAAGGAAAGGAGAAAAAAAGCTCATCACATGCTACTATAATGCCAATATATGTTATCATTGATTCACATTCTCATAAGAACTTTGTCTTCGCTATATTTTAAATCAGCAATTTTACCGCAAGCCAACACATAAAAATTAGAAAACCATTTTCACAAATGAAGTATTTGTAGCAGCAATCAAATTCTATCGTTTGCAATAGGGGTATCCATCTCAAAACTAGCACTACAAGAAAAATGACCTACCATGACAGTCCTCTGTGTGACAGTTTTTGGTCTGCAGAGCTACTACGATAGATGGATGATAAATTTTTTTTCTATCATTCATTTATGACATACTTGTGATAGAAATTTCATCTATCAAGCACTTATGATAGACTGATGATAAATTATTTGGTTATCAAGAAGTAATGACAAGTTTGTGATATAATTTAGATCATCAAGTAGCTTTTTTATTTTGACTTTATTTTACAAGGTTGACTGAAAATTTTAAAATGAATGAAAAAAATAAATATAGAATAAACGGTACCGTTTGGATTAAAAGTTTCTCTTTGGACAAGAAACAACACCGTTTAGATTGAAGCTAAATAAAAACAAAACCCTCTTCAGTTTTCACTAATCGAATTTTTTTTCCCTAAGTGTCGGCACTCTCACTCACTCTCGTCTCTCGCTCAGTCACTCTCGTGAATCTCACACTCACAAAGCCCTTTTCACCCGAAATCCTTGCATGGGCACTGAACCACTGCCGCCATTCTCTTGTATTTGACTATCAATTTTGGCTCTCACCGAGAACTATATGGAATACCCACCAAACGCATGTGCTACTACTATTGAATTTCAATACCCTAACTGAGAGCCCACGCTCACCCACTATTGTAACCGTTCGATCAATACAGGTAAATAATATTTCTAGTGTTGTGTTCCATTTCAATTTTAATGTTCTTGTCAAACTCGAACCCTATATATGTAAACTTAAAAACCCTAGATGTGTTCTTGTCAAATTCGAACCCTACACACCTAAATCTTGTAAAACCTAGATGTTTTCTTGTCAAATTTGAACCCTGTACGTGTAAAACTTGAAAATCCTAGGTGTGCTCTTGTTAAATTTGGATCTATTTGATTGGTCTTCTATGTTTCTTTATTTATGGAATTTTAAACATTTATTTGATTTTTTTGGAATTTAATTATTATAGTTTTATTGTTAAATTAATTTGATTTAGGCTGTAAAGATCCTTGCCAATTTAATCGTGATGGGTGTTGGGATATTATCTAGGCTGCTTTATCATTGGGGTTTTCTAATAACTAATTTTTTTTTTCACTTTTTTGTGGATGCATGGAACTATATATATAGATAATTCTCAAATTCGTTCACTGTGATGTAAAGTCTTTTTTTTTTCAATTTCATTGGTTAAATTCACTAATTCGTTGAAATTAGTGGTGATTGTGGGCCGAGTCGCATGTGCAGGAAGTGGTGTCAGGTCTGGGCGCACATTGAGTCATGCACTTGGTGGGCAATTGGTATTGTTTCTATTGTGTGTGTTGGAAATAATGTCAATATCATCCAACCAATGTGTGTTTCTAGTGGCTGTTTTTGCACCGAGCAGATAATTTATTATTACATCAGAGTTCCCCATCCCTTGTTTCTCTTTTGGGTAATGCAGGTATTGACTAGTTCATTTCCATTTTCATTTGTCTTGAGGGAATGTTATCAATTTTTCGATCTTACAAGATATTGATTGATACATATGTGTACAATACATTAAAAATCGTTAAACATTTTGCTCTTAGTTACAATTTTGAATGAATGTCACATGGAAAGATCCTCTAAGAATATCAATAGTATTGTGGTTTCTACTCAATTTCCACTCTCCGCACTCATATGAGCATGGTTTGAATCTCAAGCCTTTTGTACCATTCAAAAATTTATACCAATTAACAACATAGCTTGCTAGCACCACATATTGTTTCAACTCCAAGGCAGAGAATTCCTAAAAGATATATACATATTGATATATACTTGCATGTAGCCGTATGCTCACTACCTTCGAATTGGGGATATAGTCACTATTTTTGTATTCCCTCCAAGTGTTTGATAAAAAGCATGAATGAATCTTGGCTCTTTAATTGTTGCAGGCCATTTCTACCTATGAGGAGCGAAGGAATATGAAGCTTATTATATTCATTCACAAAGCAAAGCTGATACAATTCATGGCAAAGCTTGATGAGGTGTTGTATTTAATCTTGCTCATGAGATCAATTACCTATCTTGTTGGACTTTATTCTTGTAATTAAGGTCCATCCAAAGTTGATGGCTTGTTTGTCAGAAAGATAATCTGAAGGCTATGATTGATTACTTGCGGGCTGATGGAAATGTCTCCATGATTGGTTTATGAGGTTGTTAAATTACTAAATAGGTATATTTACTTTTCATGAGCTTTATCTTCGTTTTTCCATTATGGAAATGTCTCTATGATTGTAACTTTTAACATTTGGAACTCTTGAACCCTATGTTTAGTTATCTACTTATATTGGGACTTGTATAAATTAATATGATGGTTTTATTATTATTATTATTATTATTAGTAGTAGTAGTAGTAGTAGTAGCAGCTACAAAAGATCAAAAGAACTTAAAGGTGTGGCTTGTGGCTTTCTTGCTGTTGGGGCTTTAACTGCTGCCTCACTTGTCATTGTTGCTAATCTGGTGTGCCACGTCCATTTCAGTGTAATTACATAAGTTAGTTTGCTTGATTAATTAATTAATTAGTTAGTGGATTGAATAGCCAGAGTACTACATTTTGCATAGGTCTGATGCTGGATGGATTTTCATGTCTTGGCTTTGGGGCTGCTGGATTTTGCTGCTGGAAGACTAGATTTTGCAATTTTGTTGCTGGAAGACTACATTTTGTGTAGGTTTGTTGCTGGAAGACTACATTTTGTGTAGGTTTGTTGCTGGATGTTGCTGAATGCGGAGTACTTTGCTTGGTTTTGGATTGGCCTTTGTTGTCTATTGGCTCGACTTTGGAATATGGATTAACTAATGTAATGTACTTTGGATATTTTTATGGTTAATAAAGTTCACTAATTTAGTTCATTAGTTTGGATTTAATTGCATTTAGTAATTTATTTTCTTTCATATAATTTTAATAATTTAAATTTTTAAATTTCATAATTTATATTTTAAATTAATAAATAAAATAAATAATCAATTTTTTCAAAAAAAATGTGATAGAAAATACTAGTCATACACACAATTGATATCCCAAAAAAAATACAATCCAAAAATTTCTAAAAAAATGAAAATATAAAATAAAAAAATAATTTCCCTCTTCTAAGTAGTATGACATAATTATGATAGGTAAAATCTATCACAACTTGTGACGCGATTTTATCTGTCATCTTTTCTTGACGCTGGCTATAATGACAGTAAGGATAACCGTCATCTACCCCCTAAGATGACGGTTTTTACCTATCATAATAGGTCATTTTTCTTGTAGTGTAGTCCTAAAATAGAAAAAAGCGAAGCATTAGAAAGATTATAACTTAATGAAACCCATGAAAACATCAAGAAAATATAATAAGACATGAAATAAAAATTCACAGAGTTCAAGCAAAAGATAGATATCTAACCATTTATTCAAATACCTAATAATAAATTTCTAAAATAATCCAATACGGCCGCCTTGAACAAAATCATTAATGGCACTACGTTATGTAAAATGAAGCACTTCATAATTGGAGGACCAAATGTGTAGCAAGAGCATTTATCCCACTTTGGTCAAACATCATAAAAAACCACACAACACCAAATTCTAAATTCTCAACAATATTTACTAATAATCCCTTCAACATTTCAATTTCAGAATTATCGAGTTGCCTAGAGGAAAAATAGCATCAACAAAACTCAAACATACATAAAACAATTTAGTTCTTTCTAGTTCAAGCTAATTAAAGAAAAAAAACTATGAAAGATACAAGATTCACAATCTTTGTGGATTTAATTCTTTATTCCAACTAGACCAAGGCCATTCACATCAAACAAGCTTTCTAAAACAAAAGTTAAAGCAATAAAGAAAATGATTAACCAGCGAACTTGGGGATTAAGAATTCTCGCAAGGAGAAACGAGCTACAAATGTAGCTTTCATGGATTTTGATTTCCAAGTGTGTGAGTGTTTAACACTTAGAGAAGAAAAAGAAAAGGAGTGTTAAGTACCAAAACGGTAGCATTTGGCTAGCGTTTTCTTTCTTTTTTTTTTCAATTATTAAAATGTACCTTTTGTTTTCTTAAATAAAATAATACATCAAATTTGAGTCAAACGTGGTCAAAATCATTATTCTATCACAATTTCTTGGTAGATCAAATTTCCATTACAATTCTATCATAAATTTGTGATAAACGATAATTCTATCACAAAACCATCATATATTCATGATAAAAAAAATATTTCTATTACAAAACTATCATTGATCTGTGATAGATTGAAATTTCTATTACAAATCCTTCATAGTGCTATGATTTAAGTTATTTTGTCTAGAATCTGTCACAAATTGTCTATCATCTATTATCTGTTTTCTTCTAGTGGCATTATTTTTTACAATTCAATTTAAGCCAATTAGTAGAATTACAAAATATATGAGAAAACACATTGTGGTCTATTGGTTATATACGAGTGGAGCTTTTCACACCCCTCAAAAATCTTGATAAAAACCTATATAAAGTTTAAAATTTTAATTAATTTTAGCTTGAATGAAAAATTAAAATTTTCTAGATATGTGTTTTTTGTTCTAATTAAACTAATCTTGACAGCAAGTAAGAGGTGGAGGTACTGATCCTAGCCCTCGCGAATTTATTAGAAAGAAAAGAAAAAGTAGAGGAATATATGTGGAGGGTAGTTTTGGAATTGATGTTGTGCTATTAGATTTATTATAATTTTTAATATTTTTATGGGGTACTTCAAGAGAGGGGTTTTATAAGGGATATATTAAAGTTAGGAATAAACTAAAAAATAAAATAAAAAATATAAACTCCAATACACTATATTTTGTCATGTAGTGTATTGGAATTAGGGATGGCAAAAATCCCCACGGGGACGGGTACTCTCGGGGATTTTCCCCATTCGGGGAGGGTATGGGGATAATTTCATACCCAATTTCTTATTCGGGGAGGGGACGGAGATGAGGTGGAATCCCCATCCCCTACCCATTTCCCCATTTTAATTTTTAATTTTATTTTAATTTTTTAAAATTACTAGTAAATAAATTATAAAATTATAAATATTGGTAAAAATAAAAAATATCAAAATATTTATATTATTAAACTTTTAGGCCTAATTAGCTAATTAAAGTTCTAAATTTTTATTTAGGACATTAAAAAGACCGAGTAGATTCTATTAGCCAAACATTTTTTTTAATTTTAATATTCTTTAAATATTTTAAACTTAAATCTATTTTTTATTTAATTTTAGATGTTATAATTGCCCACAGCGAATCACAATTTTAATATCTAATCTAATCTAATCTAATATTTGCTTTTGATTTGCTCCGATTTAACTATTGTGTTGTAAAGGGAATAGTCCACATTTATAAAGTGCCCACGCCACCATTGAAAAAGTTAATTTTGAATCTAAATTCGATTTTATTTGTAACAATTTTGTATTAGACTATTAATTTGTTCATGATAGTTTGTAAAAGAAGTTTGTATCCCTTGCATGTTGCGTTACTTACTAATTTAATGTATGTGACTTTTGTAATAGATATTAATGTAAGATATATTTCGAACTTTACTTTTATTTGAATTTTTTATTTTAATATTATTAACTCAAAATCGAAAAAAAATGTATTAGTTATTCGAGGATCGGGGACCCTCGGGGATCCCTTGTTATTATTCGGGGAGAGGATGGAGATTCTCTCAAGTAATTCTGACGGGGACGGGGAGGGCATGGGTACGGGGAGATCGGTCCCCTCCCCTCCCCTCCCCATTGCCATCCCTAATTGGAATCGGTGTTTATTTTATTTTATTTTTATCTTATTCCTAAATTTAATAAAGTTAGGGATCCCCTATTGGATAAACCCACTCCACACACACACAAAAAAACACACCCCCCCCCCCCCCTCCAACACACACACAAATGTATGATGTACGAATATGGCTTTCTCAAAATTCCTCATGAAACCCCTTTGTTATTGAAATTACCTATATAACGAAAGACAAATTAATTTATTTTTATTTTGACTGAAAATTCAATTAAACACCTAAATAAAATATTCTTTTAACAAAATTTTTACACCCACCCCATTTCATAATTTATATTTATATTTTAAATTTTAATTTGATTTTTAAAAAAATTAAAAGTGTTTTGAATAATGGAGATATAAGTAAAATAATTAAAAGAAAATAATAAAAATTTTTAGAATTTATATGTATTTTATAATTAAAACTCCAAAGAGACTTTTTCTAGGATGACATTTTGTGGGAATGTGGTTTTTTTTTTTATAGGGATTTATACTTTATAAATTAAAACTAAGATATTTTAAGAAATAAAATACAAAAGAGGTGTCGTAAGAATTTTCATATGGGTGCTAAAAGCTAAACTATATATATATATATATATATATATATATATATATACATCTCAACAGCATATGAATGGAACGTCCAGTCCAGCAGTTGGCGGGAGTGATGGACCTAGGCTTGAAATTTTTAGACCCGGACCGGGCTGAGTCTAGGTCCAGTTATTAATCTTTATATTTAATTTATAAGAGTTGGACTATTGGCACCCCTCCAAAATTCTTCTGACCCATTTTTTCAATAGTGCTAAGCTTAATGCCCAAAATACCCTTATTTCTAAATAAACACATTTAATTTGTGAATTTTTTAATTTTCTATTATTTTCTCACTCCTCACAAACAAATTTTTATAGGTGATAAACTTCTTGATAAAAATCAATTAATTAAATAAAATATCTGTAAGGTTATGATGTAAAAATATTTATTATGAGCCTTAAAAAAAGGCAGATAATTTTGTCAGAATGTGTTTTGTTTATTATCAATAGATTGTCTTAATAATTGAAGAAAAAATGATAGAGAATTTAAGAAAAAAATTACATGCATGAGTTTGATAGCAGAGAAAATACAAGAATTTTTTTTTTCAAGAAAGAAAATACAAAAGTTTAAAGTGAGATAAAATAGATGTGAGATATATTAAAGTATTTATTCTTAAATATAATTGTAACAGAAGAGGGGTTTTAAAAGGATTTTGGAGGGGTGCCAATAGTCCAACGCAATTTCTAAATAAACCATTTTATAATTTCAAGGCCCAATCTAGAAGGCTACTAAAAAGTTTAAAATGTATTCCTTTATTAACTAATATTTTTTTTCAAAAAAAAAAAAAACTTTGGGCTTGAAGTAGATCAATCATTTTATAAACTTAGATATCGAAGTGTGTCATTCTAAAGTTGATATAATTTAAAGTTGACATAAGTGGTTCTAAGTTCCAATTACGTCCAATAATATTAGTAGATTGGGTGAAAAAGAAAATTCAATAATATTAACAAATTAGATGAAAAAGAAAAATTAAGAATCTCATACTCAATAGATTGTTTTTACATATTTACAAATATCAAATGTGAAATGCCAAAAGACATGAATGATCGCCACAGTTTTTGGTCTCGCTTATCTTTTTTTTTTTTTTTGATTTGAACCATGAGGTGGTCCTGAGTGGACCCCAACTGTGGGAGGCACCTTTAAGTCCGTACTACAACTCAGACGAATCCCCGCTCGCACCGGGTCGGCCCGTAAAGGGTAAAGTGCTGGCCAAAGTGGTGACTCCATACGAGAGTGAGACTTGAACCCCTGACCTCTCTTAAGGAGTGAGAGTGCCGAACCACTCACACCAACCAACTTTGGTTACCTTTTTTTTTCTTTTTCATTTACATTTGACAAACGGGAATTTAGATTGATTCAACACCAGCGGCATTTACTTGACATGGTCATGAGAAGATGTTTTACTTGAGACTATATATTGATATTTACCGTTATATTGTGAATTCATGGCTTTAACTCTGTAAATTAGTATATTTTGATGTTATAGACTCAAACTAATTACATTAATACTCGTGAAGATCTTGGAGGACTTTGGACTAGTTTGGTAATGCTATATCTTTTAAAATAATAACTACAGAAATAATCAACTATGAAGAAAATTAATTAAACATTTAATAAAATTTATTTTAAAGGTGCTATGAGTTTTAAAAAGTAATCATATGTGTTCGATAAATATTACTCTTAAACTACTATAAGAATGTAAATGATTGAATTGGATATAATGTTGAATAAAATTTATTTATATATTTATAAAAATGTGTATACTTTTTTTAGTGTGTGTATATATAATAATTGATAGTTAAAATAAATATTTTATATTATTAATTTTAATTTATTTTTATCTCAATATAATTGTTACTAATAATAATCTCTTTAAAGTTAATAATTTTATTTCTTATGTAAGGATATATATGGTATGAAATTATATTGAGTATAAAATTTATTCTCAAAATTAGATGTTGAAAGACTACTCCTTACTTTTCAAAATTTGCTATAAAATAAGGTAATTTTTCCAAAAGTGATTTCTAAAAAAATTTATCAAACACAAAAATTAATTTTTAACTTTTCAAAATCATTTTTTAACCTCCAAAAAAAATATGCCCCAAACGGCCCTTAATTATATGTTTATACCTTGGAATGCATACTAGTGGCCAGCATTAAAAAAGTTGTTGGCGTCTTATTGTGACAAAGTAAATGCAATTAGATAATCTTACATGTGGTAAAATGTGAGTCTGATCAGAACAATGACAGAAGCGGTAAAAAGTGGTGGAATATTTTAGTAAAGTTTATTGAAGTGGCATTCAACATAAATGCCATTATGCACTAGAACTTCAACGTATATGATACCAAACATCATCATTACTCCCAAATTAATTGGGTTCAAGCCAAGCCATGTCCTCCCCTGCGTATAGATATTATAGTTTTATATGAAACTTTGACTAAGAAATGCTCGCAAGAAATTGTCCCACAATACAAACACTGTTATAGCATATTAGCCATGCTTCATCTTCCAAGATAACTTTTCCTCAGAGTGAAGAAACGGACATTTAAAAGATTTGCATTTCTCAAATTTATCTTTAATTAACATTAAATTCCACATGATGGAATCAGCATTCATGGATTTTCTTCAATGATCGGAAATGAATGTCATTCCTTGAACTTTTAGCAAACCATTATTCTCCCTTTGTAGCTTTTCATATTTAGGAAATGAAATAAATAAATAAGTTGATAAACTTATCAAGTATTTGGTGAAAATGCTCAAACACTGTTTATAGTAGTATAGCTTCATCTCCCATGTTAACGTTTCCTCAGAGGGAAGAGATGGACATTTAAAGGATTCACATTTACGAAACTTTACCAACAATTATTATATGTATATTCACACAACAACTTTAATCAAAGCATATTTACGAATATTAACTTTAATTAATTTAAATTATACATGGTTGAAGCAGCATCATTCCTAATTTTCTTTGATTAGAGGGAAGGAATGTACCTCAAACTTTTAGCGAGCCTTAATGCTTCCTTGTAGATTTTAATATTTTATTACAGGAATTAAATAACTAAATTGATAACTTGCTAAAATTGTTTGTCTTATTTTTTCTTAAGTTTTGTGCTTCTGTTTTCTCTCACTTTTCGCCATAAACTCTATTGATTTTTGAATCTTATGATCTCAACGACACTTGGCACTCTTTGATCTCCAGTCTTGTTATTTAGAATTGCGCTGCTCCCTATATTTGTTCTGTTCTGTATCCACTCTTGTTTTTTTTCCATTTTTACTCCGCCCCATATTGCTGTAGTCACTTCACTTGCGTTTAATCTCTCAGTGTCAGTTTGCTTCCTAACTAATCAATTGTTCTGTACTTCAGTTCTTGTCTCTGTTCTGTTTCCCAATTTCTTTTTCTTTTTTAAAAAAAAAGAGTGAGCGAAAAGGATTAAAGATGGTGGAAATCATAGTTTCTGTTGTTATAGAAGTTGCAAAGTGCTTGGCTCCTTCCATAGAACGCCAATTTAGTTATGTGCGCGACTACACTAGAAACTTTAAGAATCTCAATAATCAAGTTGAGAAGCTGGAGGGTGAGATCGTGAGTATGGAGAACGTGGTTAATGATGCAGAAAGAAAAGGTGAAGAGATTGAACAGAACGTTCAGAATTGGCTTGCAAGCGCAAACAAGGCCACTGTTGAGGGAAAGAAATTTGTAGGTGATGAAGCTACAGAAAATAAGCATAGTTTCAAGGGTTGTTGTCCTAATTTGAAGATGCGCCGTAGACTTAGCAAGGAAGCAGTGAGGCAGCTGGACGCTATAGTCAAGCTCCGGGAAGATGGGAGGTTTGAAAGAATTTCCCACAGTATCATTCCTGAGGATACATTGCTTATGTCCAACAAAGGCTGCGAGGACTTTGAATCAAGAATGTCCACTCTGAATGATATTCTCGGTGCATTGAGAAATCCCGATATCAACATGCTCGGGATTTGTGGAATGGGCGGCATTGGAAAGACGATGCTGGCGAAAGAAGTTGCAAGAAAAGCCAAAAATGACAAGCTCTTTGATCTTGTGGTTTTTTCCGAGGTGTCCCAGAGCCCAGACATAAGAAAGATTCAAGGAGAAATCGCAGATAAATTAGGTCTAACATTTCGTGAGGAGAGCTAATCGGGAAGGGCAAGACGTCTTTTTAGCCGACTGAAGAAAGAGAAGAGGATCCTTGTCATCTTAGATAATATTTGGGAATATCTTGATTTGCAGGTGGTGGGAATTCCCCACGGAGATGGTGACAAGGGATGTAAAGTACTGTTGACGGCAAGAAGTCTAGAGGTGTTGTCAAGGAAGATGGATTCTCAACAAAATTTCGTAGTTGGGGCTTTAGCAGAAGAAGAAGCTTGGAGTCTATTCAAGAAGATGGCAGGCGATTATGTTGAAGGTAGTGAATTGAAATGCGTTGCAAGGGATGTGGCGAAGGAATGTGCAGGTTTGCCTGTTTCCATTGTGGCGGTAGCAAGGGCATTAAGGAGCGCGAGTATATTTAAATGGAAGGACTCGTTGAAACAACTAAGAAGGCCATCCTCAACGAACTTCAAACATATACAACCAGCAGCGTATAAAGCTATAGAGTTGAGTTAC
>NW_006262201.1:30320180-30362040 GCF_000493195.1 Citrus x clementina | reverse complement strand
CGAACTTAAAGCTTCTTGTATGTTGCTAGATGAAGGCCTTTCTATGCACGATGTTATTCGCGATGTTGCGATATCAATTGCATCTGCAGAAAAAAATGTGTTTACGGCGACAGGTGAGCTGTTTGATGGTTGCATGGAATGGTCAGCCGAAAATGCGGTAAAACTTTACACTTCAATCGTCTCACGTGATATCAAGACTAATGTGCTTCCAGCTGATCGAGTACTACTGGAATGTCCTCAGCTAAAACTTTTTTCTGTACGTGCTGATCATCAGGAATCTTCATTATTAACAATTCCAAACAACTTTTTCGAGAGGATGATACAGGTTAGAGTTATAAACTTGACTTACATGAATCTACTGCCACTGCCTTCATCACTTGGTCTCCTATCAAACCTTAGAACATTGAGTTTGTGTTATTGCAAATTGCTAGATATAAGTGTTACAGGAGAGTTGAAGAAACTAGAAATCCTTTGCTTAAGAGGTAGTGATATTCAGCAGTTGCCTGTAGAATTAGGTCAGTTGACTTGGCTGAAGTTGCTTGATTTGAGAGATTGTAGCAAACTAGAAGTTATTCCACCAAATATATTGTCAAATTTATCCCATTTAGAAGATCTAAATATAGGTGATAATAGCTTTGATAAATGGGATGTGGAGGTGGACGGGGTCAAGAATGCTAGCCTTGATGAGTTGAAGCATTTGACCTCTTTAGAACTACAAATAAGAGATGTCAACGGTCTCCCGAGAGGCTTGTTCTTCGAGAAGCTGGAGAGGTACAGAATACTTATTGGAGATTCCTGGAATTGGAAGTACAACATTTGCAATAGAGATTTCAGAATCGAGCTGAATTCCAAGATTTCCTTGAAGGATGGGCTGATCGTGTAACTGCAGGGAATTGAACATCTTGGATTGTATGGACTGCAAGAGCAAGATGTCCATAATTTTGTTAATGAACTAGTCAAAGTGGGCTCTTCACAACTCAAGCATCTCTGGATCGAAGGTTGCCACGACGCCCTTAATCCGGCAGAGTCAAAGGTATGATCAATTTAGCAAATTATAGTTATTATGAAATTCATTTTGTTAATTTATACGTATGCTAAAACTAGAAACTTCTAGTGTATCAAAGTTAATTTTGAAAAGTCGTCAAATATCATATTTATACTCATTTTCAAAGTAAACAATTTAGCAAAAATCATTAATGCTTGCAATTAAATAATATTTTAATCTTTTAGCTTCAGAGTTACATCCGTAAAAAAAAAAACATAATAGCTTTATATTGTATGTGCTTTATCCTTGTAATATTATTCTTCTTCTCTTACTTTCAATAACATTCACAATATTCATATGAAAAATGTGAAATTAACCGTCTTATATTTTCAATAATCTTACAATGCTCATATTTAGAGAATATTCACTATTTATCTAATCTAAATCGGTAACAAGTTTAATTCTTCATATTTTTGTTTAAATTAACCCAGATAAATTTTTGATTAAAAAAATTCTCGATTATGGAATCTTACATATCAAATTTAGATCTAGTCCTAAACTAAGCTTTGCAAATGCACATTACGCTCACAATTAAGTTTATACGCTAAACTCATAACACCTTCAATGTCAACAGAGACAAGAGGAATCGTTAAATGATATTCAGTCAAACCAAATCATTTTGGAGGACAATGTCAGTATTTCTAATGCACTATTCATTGAGAAGGTCAGTTATTGTTAAGCCGGTATAGTCTTATTAATTCTCTATGACTTTTGTATTTTTGTTCTTTGTTATTCTTGTCTGTTAGCAAATATTCAAGAGTAACTAATAATTTGAAAACTGTCATTTTTTTACTAATAAATAGATTCACATTCATAACTTGTCATTTTTATTTAATGTGTCGTCAGAATACATGTAAAATTAGCAAGGAATAATTTGAAAACTTGAATGGTGCTTGTTTGTATGAAAGACTGAAGAGAACTATAACAAGAGAAACAGATTAATAATTTTATTGATTTGTCCATCTGTAGAAATGATTATTACTTGTAATTAACAAGAAGTTAATTTTTTAATCGAATAGGTTGCGTTACCAAAGTTGGAGAACTTGGAGTTGCGTTCAATTAATGTTGAGAGGATTTGGCAAAACCAAGTTTCAGCCATATCTTGTGGTGTTCAGAATTTAATGCACTTGACCTTATACAGATGTAGGAATTTAAGATGTCTATTTTCGTCTTCTATAGTTAGCAATGACATCTTTGTTCGACTCCAACACCTTGACATATTGGGATGCCCTGTCTTGGAAGAGATAATAATTGTGGACCAAGAAAAAAGGAATAATAATATTGTAATGTTTCCCCACACTACAAGAAATCTGAATTTTTAAGATAATTTTTTTAATGACATTTGTAGATTTTGTCATAAAATAATACTTATTGTGACGATCTTTAAAAATCGTAGCAAATAATCTCATCCTAGCTCATGTTATATTTTGTAACGAATAATATTTATTTTATGACACAATAATTGGTCACTTAATCAATTTTTTTGCGACAAATATAAAATTAGCCGCAAAAGGACATCCTTTTTTAGCACAAAAAATTCCCTCCAAAATTGATCATTTTTTGACAAATATATCATCTTTTATGACAAAAAATATGGTAGCGAAATGTAATTATAAGCGACATAATTATTTCGTAACTAAAAGAGGGATGTAAAATGGATAAAACTATTTGTGACAAAAAATATTAGTCTCCAAACCTAATATGGTTTTGATTAATTTTTAAGACCCTATTTTTTTTGTCACAGATAATTACCTATTGTGACAAAACTAAAAAATAATAGTTTAAAATTTTTTCTTGAGTAATTTTGTATTTTATGACTTTTTTTTTTTCAGAGACACATTATTTAGTATTTGATTCATATTTTTTTGACGAACTTTACAACATTGACCAAATAAAAAAAATCAATATTTTTAAATTATATTATATTTTGTGACCAACAAATTTTTTATATGTATTTTATTAAATAATTGATAAGATAAATTATCAATAATTTTATTAAATATCGAGAAAAAGGTATTTAACTAATAGGTATTTTATTAAATAATACCTTTTTCTTGAAATTTAATTACGCACATTATTTTTTATTATTTAGCTTCATACAAATTTTGTTTAACTATGTTAGATTAATAAAAATTAAAATAATAGCCTTAAAATAATTAACTAGGATTATTAAAAAATGATAATAGACTTTTTTTAAACCAATAATAACAAAGTTATTATAGCTTCTTTTTTATTTTTAAAAGAATCCTATAATAGTTAATTATGTTGGATTTATAAAAAGAATACATATTTTATTGGATAAAAATTAAAATAAAAGAATAACTAAACGTAAATAGAACAGAAGTTTCTCTAATGAAATCGTGAAATACAAATTAATCCCCTCCCACTCATTCCCTGACCAATTTTGTTGTCATCCAAATAGAACCATTTAATTCCCTCCCACTCTCTCCCAGGCCACTTCACTTTAATTGGTTTTTTATTAAAAAACTATCCATCTTTATCTTTTGTAATCCTTTCCAATTTGTGCGTGTGTGTGTGAATGATGATAACAAAACAAAAACGCATGGCTATGGAGGCCACCTCACTTTGCCGCCGCCCAAAAGCACGCCACCCTCACCAGTCCACTCATGCATGCCAAAATCAGCCACTCAGCAAAATTCACTCTCATCTCTCATTCTACTTCGAAATTGTGAGTATATATAAACTCAGCCAATTTAATTTTGATTAGTTTAGTTGTGATTGGATTATGTGAAATTCATATTTTTGTGTTTGGTAAAATTAGGATTGAAATTTTTACATCTATTATTTGAATATTTTTATGCTTATCAGGTGCTTGATAAAATTCCTAAGAGAATCTAGTTAAAAAAATAAAAATAAATAAAATATATGTAAATAAATGAAGGAATTTGAAGCAAAGTTTAGTAGGTTTTGAGAAACTTTTACAAAATTAGGATATTAAGATGAATTTATTTTTCAATTTGGGCAGTGGGTTTGGGTGTGATGATATCAGATTTTTTTTTTTCCTAATATTCTTTCATAAGAACATTCGAAAATGGGATCTTTCAATTTTTTGTTCACTTCAACTTGGTATGTAATTAATCATCTTTCTTTATTTTTTAAAGAAAATTATAGCTATTATTAATATAATAAAAAGAGTTAATAAATTATTCGAGTCCAACCGATATAATAATAAGTTAAGCTACAAAATTTTGATTATAAAACACATGTGTTTCTTGGAAGGACGATTTTGAAGCTTGGGTTGCTAAAGTTTGCTTAAAATATTGTTGGATTTGCTAGGAAGTGTATATGAAGTGACTAAATAAAGGTCAAAAAGCATTTTTTTCCCCAAGTGGTTGTATGTTTAGTAAAAAATAATATGCTTATCTTCTTTTGTACTGGGATAACAAAAAAGTATGAAGAGTTTCCTCGATTACTTTGTTTCATAAAATGTATTGGAGTGAGGAAAAAGGTTGAAGTAGTCTCAATGCAAAATCTAAATGTGCAAGCTATCTCATTTTTCGTTTTTGACTTAATCTTTTATTTCTTTCAACTTTATATTTATTGTACTGTAAACGTTGATTCATTGATTGCTTAATAATTTAATTTAGTTCAAGTTTGACACCAACTGTTTAATCGATTAAGTTCAGAGCTTTGGATGTAAAATTTGTGTAAGTGAATCGAGGTTGATTATATGCTTGTAATCTTTGATTAGATTGTTAATTTGAAGTAATAATGAAAGCAAGTATGTGCTTGTAATCTCCTGTCTTTCATTTATAATTTTTTTCCATTTTTTTATTGGATGAAAGAATTGATTGCGGATATGTTTCATTGAGAAATTTAATTAATTTTGCATTCTTACCTAAATATTTTTATTTATAGCTATTTGCCTTGCTATTTACTATTCTTTCATGCATTGGCAATAAGATTTTCTTTTAGAAGATTATTCTCCTACACCAATTAAGTGTTTTCTCAAGTTTTTATTTTTATTAATATTATTTTTTAATCATGTAAAGCCAAATGATAGATAGAGAAAAATGATGTATCAATAATAGATGATCAAATTGTGAAATACTTTTGGAAAAATCTTTAATTTTATAAAGATCGAAAATGACAGGTACCTTTAAAGTCATCATCTACTACAACATTGTCTTATAGCACAACAAGGATCAAAAGTTAAAATCAAGGAAGAAGATAGCAAATTTAAGGAAGTTGAAGCATTCATGAAACAACAACCTGTTGTTTACTTAATTATGCTTCTGTGCAATGTTACTTTTATTTTTCTTCTACGATGTAATCTTATTTTTAGACTATTGATTTTATACCTTTTAGATTTTAGATTTCTTTGTGATGAATTATATTTATGTTAATAATATTTTTCACTTCAAAGTTCTTTTGTCATTAAATTTTGAATTCTATGACTACATATTGTTATTAAAATTTATGTGAGACTATAAAAATTGTCCTTAAAATAAATTTGAGACTATATTAATTACCAATTGTATTTGTAAAAATTGTCAAATGATAACTACTTGAGACGATTGTGTAACGCCGCGATATGTAAATTTCAACAACAGAAAAATAGCGTTGGTAATTGTATCATTGAACCTCTGAAATAACGATTTTTAGTAATTATCGAGATTATATTTACATACTCTAGAGACAAATATTATAGTCATTTTAAATCACCTATTGAGACTAATATTTTAGTCACTATAAATCACCTATTGAGACAAATATTATAGTCATTATAAATTACATATTGTGACAAATATGAAGCGTCATTGATTACATTTTTTAATCTCTAATTTGACCATTTTGAACATTATTTGTGACAATTTTAACTTAATTTTAAGACAATTATTTTTGTCACAAAACATATTTTTAACATGACGAAAATAATTTTGGTCCCTAAAACCTTTTAAGACGGTCTTCCCACGACTAACGTGTGACGGTTTATTTATCATCATAGAAAATATAAGGTGACTAATTTGTTATCTTCAATGACTAATTTTTTTTATAATAAAATATCATTTTTCTTGTAGTGCCAGTTACAATATTTAAAGATGTATGATCTTAAAAAACTTACAAGCTTCTGCACAGGAGATGTAAACATCATTAAATTTCCATCATTGAAAAAGTTATGGATATCTAGATGTCCTGAATTCATGGTGAGACATAAAAAAACTACGGGCGACTTGATAAAAAAGGTACGTACAAGAATTTTATATTTAACTTTTCAATTCTCATAGAGCTTAAAGTTCTATTGCTATTGTCTTCATGACTTGGTTACTTTTTACTAACAAAAAGTTATCATTTTCTGAAAAGTTAAAATTTATTGAATAAGTATTTTTACTAGCTAGTGGTAGTTAATTTCAAATTTATTCTCTTCTATTTTGTTAAATTTCTTTAAAATAAATATATCAACTAATCTCTGAATCTCGCAAATTTTTCTTTATTTTGGTTGTGATTAATCACCCAGTTATTCCCCAACTTGGAAGAATTGAGAGCTGATGCGAAGCACATAGCAACAAATAACAGTCTATTTCCAGAAGACTTGATTTGCAAACTTAAATGTCTTGAAGCCGAGTTTGGTGCTGAGTCGCCTACTATTTTCTCACTTGATGATTTCCTACAGAGATTTCCCGCCATGAAAGTTCTTCGTATAGGAGGAGGGCGTCATGCTCAGGAGGCAAAACAAAAGGCTGAAAATGGGATGGAGGTAATCATAAGAGAAGTAAACAAGTGTTTTGATCTCAAGCACTTCTTGAAACAAGGAAACTTTGAAAAGTCAGCAACCAAAGCCAACTTTTCAACAGCTGGCATGCAAGCTTTGGAGAAAATACAAAACGTGTTGAAATAATTGGCCAAAGTTGGCACCGGCCCTTAGAAATTGAAACCAAATAAGTTGGTGAAGCATGTGACAGTTTGACAAATTCACAACTACCTTGACAAATTGGCAAATTGTTGGTGAGCGTTGAATTTGTAATAGTGCAAAATACTTCCTATAAATAGAGGGAGATTTTCATTTGTTTAGTATCCCAAAATTGTTAAGCTTATAAGTTTCTAAGCTTTTGAGAGAAGTGAGAGAAGTGTGTCTGGGAAATTTATCTTTCCTGCAGAGTGTGAGAGTACTGGGTATATTTGGGTTTCTGGGAAGTGAGATTCGTTACTCAAATATTGTACTCTATTAATTGTTAAATAAACAATTATTCTTTCTTGCCTCCGTGGATGTAGGTTTAATTACCGAACCACGTAAATTATTGTGTCCTTTATTTTTCTGTAATTATTTGGTGCGCTTGATTCTGCATTCCGCGCACAACAAGTGGTATCAGAGCCGACGGTTCGTACTTGGGGGATACGGTATTGTTCACGTATACAATATTGTTCACGTATACGGTACTATTCACATACGGTACTGTTCATGAATACGACACGGTTCGTACTTGGGGGATACGGTACTGTTCACGAATACGGTGGAGACGGCCATTTGTACTTGGGAGACAGTCTATTGTAAGTAGTGTGTATTTTTGCATGTCTAAGAAAGTTCTGTTAACAAAGGCGATAAGAGTCTAAGGATTCTGGTTTTTAATTGGGACCGAGTTCCCGTCCAGTTTTCTGGGAACGTTCCTGGTGCATTTATTCACGCGAAATTAACATCATAGAGGCTGTTTTTCAAGTGGAAATAGTTCGTTGAGAAAATAGTAGAAGGTGAAACTTCCAGAATTGGGGAGAGATCTACCGAGACTATTTCAGGAGACACTTCAGGTGGGAGGCGAGATTTGTCAAATCGCTATTCAGCACCTGTTATAGGAGGCCAGAAGATCGATGTTGAAAAGTTTGATGGGAAAATCAACTTCGGCATGTGGAGGCGCGAAGTTATGGATGCCCTTATTCAAATCGATCTCGATGTTGTTCTGAAAAATAAAAGACACTTGTATGATGAAGAAATTTGGGATCGTATGAATGAAAAAGCTTGTGGTCAGATCAGATCTTGTTTGACCAAGGAGGTGAAATACTTGGTGAAAGATGAGGAGTGTGCGGTGACTTTGTGGCGTACATTGGAGGAGAAGTACCTGGTGAAAAGTCCTGAAAATCGCCTTCATGCAATGAGCCAAGTATATGGTTTTCGAATGAAGCCTGGGGTGTCAATGCACAATCATGTTTCAAGATTTGAAAAGTTACTTGCTGATTTGAAGAATCTTGATGAAGATATTAAGGATGAAGTCAAGGCTATGATTCTGTTACACTCACTACCAGAGGAATATAGCCATTTTGTGACTACTTTGATATATGGGAAGAGTGTGACCGTCTTTAAAGATGTTTGCACAACATTGACTAGCTTAGAGATTCGGAATAATGATAAAAATTCTGAACGAGCATCGTCTGAAGCTTTGGTGAGCAGAGATTGGGTGATGGAGAAACAGAAGAAGCGTGGTGGAAAGAATTCTCGATCCAAATCGAGAAGCAGAAATATAGCTCGAGATGAGTGTGCCTTTTGTCATGAAAAGGGTCATTGGAGGAAAGATTGTCCAAAGGCTCAAAAGAGAGATGGGAAGAAACCAGCAGCAGCAAACATGGCACGGAAAGATGACGGCTCTGATTATTCACTAAGTATTACTCCTGCAGCATACGTGGCTAGTTCGAGCGAGTGGATACTTGATACTGGAGCAACCTATCATTTGTGTCCTATTAAGGAATGGTTTACGGATTTTCGTAATCTGAAATCCGGTGCAGTAGTGATGGGGAATGATAAACCTTGTCGCACAATGGGGATATGAACAATTCGGCTCAAAATGTTTGATGGAATGGTCAGAGAACTCAAAGAGGTTAGATTTGTTCCAGCGTTAAAGAAAAATCTAATTTTTGTGGGTGCTTTGGAAGCTAAAGGCTACAAGGTTACCATTGAAGATGGTATAATGAAGTTTACACATGGGGCTATGGTGATTCTGCAAGGGGTTCGGCGTCACAATCTGTACTATTTGAAGGGAGGTACAACTGATGAAGCAAATGTTGTTGAGGCGCACAGTGACACCACCAAGCTATGGCATGTACGACTGGGACATGCTGGAGAGAAGTCTTTGCAAACTCTGATGAGGCATGGACTCTTAAAAGGTACCAAAACCTGTAAATTTAATTTCTGTGAGCATTGTGTAGTAGGCAAGAAAACAAGGGTCAAGTTTGGTACAGCTAATCACGATACTCGTGAAATCCTTGAATATGTTCATAGTGATGTATGGGGACCAACCAAGACTGCATCAATTGGTGGAAGCCATTATTTTGTTACATTTGTTGATGATTTCTCTAGACGTGTGTGGGTGTACACCATGCAAGCAAAGGATGAGGTTCTAGAGATTTTCGTGAAATGGAAGAAATTAGTGGAGACTCAAACTGGCAGAAAGATCAAAGTATTACGATCTGATAATGGGGGTGAATATACTTCTGATCCATTCTTGCAAGTATGCCAGAACGAGGGTATTAAAAGACATTTCACGGTGAGACATACTCCGCAACAGAACGGTGTGGCTGAGCGTATGAATCGTACTTTACTAGAGAAGGTACGATGTATGTTATCTAATGCTGGTTTAGATAAAAAGTTTTGGGCTGAAGCTATGAGCTACGCAAGTCACTTGGTAAACCGGTTGCCTTCTGCTGCAATTGGAGGTAAAACTCCTATGGAAATGTGGTCTGGAAAGTATGCACAAGACTATGATTCCCTTCGTGTATTCGGGTGTCCAGCTTATTATCATGTCAAAGATGGTAAACTGGATCCTCGTGCTAGAAAAGCTATTTTTACTAGCTAGTGGTAGTTAATTTCAAATTTAATCTCTTCTATTTTGTTAAATTTCTTTAAAATAAATATATCAACTAATCTCTGAATCTAGCAAATTTTTCTTTATTTTGGTTGTGATTAATCACCCAGTTATTCCCCAACTTGGAAGAATTGAGAGCTGATGCGAAGCACATAGCAACAAATAACAGTCTATTTCCAGAAGACTTGATTTGCAAACTTAAATGTCTTGAAGCCGAGTTTGGTGCTGAGTCGCCTACTATTTTCTCACTTGATGATTTCCTACAGAGATTTCACGCCATGAAAGTTCTTCCTATAGGAGGAGGGCGTCATGCTCAGGAGGCAAAAGAAAAGGCTGAAAATGGGATGGAGGTAATCATAAGAGAAGTAAACAAGTGTTTTGATCTCAAGCACTTCTTGAAACAAGGAAACTTTGAAAAGTCAGCAACCAAAGCCAACTTTTCAACAGCTGGCATGCAAGCTTTGGAGAAAATACAAAACGTGTTGAAATAATTGGCCAAAGTTGGCACCGGCCCTTAGAAATTGAAACCAAATAAGTTGGTGAAGCATGTGACAGTTTGACAAATTCACAACTACCTTGACAAATTGGCAAATTGTTGGTGAGCGTTGAATTTGTAATAGTGCAAAATACTTCCTATAAATAGAGGGAGATTTTCATTTGTTTAGTATCCCAAAATTGTTAAGCTTATAAGTTTCTAAGCTTTTGAGAGAAGTGAGAGAAGTGTGTCTGGGAAATTTATCTTTCCTGCAGAGTGTGAGAGTACTGGGTATATTTGGGTTTCTGGGAAGTGAGATTCGTTACTCAAATATTGTACTCTATTAATTGTTAAATAAACAATTATTCTTTCTTGCCTCTGTGGATGTAGGTTTAATTACCGAACCACGTAAATTCTTGTGTCCTTTATTTTTCTGTAATTATTTGGTGCGCTTGATTCCGCATTCCACGCACAACAGGATCTGCCATTATGGATAATTTGGAACAGCTGAACATATCCGAGTGTAGTCATTGCTGATGAATTTCTCCACTTCAAACTTTGCATTAGTCGCAGTGGTCATTGCTGATGAAGACGACGACGATGCCTCTACCATCCTTTTTATCTCAAATGATCAGTTTCTTCAACAACTATTTACACTTAAAAAACAGCCTCTATGATGTTTATTTCCGTGAATAAATGCACCAGGAAAGTTCCTAGGAGACTGGATGGGAACTCGATCCCAATTAAAAACCAGAATCCTTCGACTCTTATCGTCTTTGTTGACAGAACTTTCCTAGATATGCAAAAATACACACTACTTACAATAGACTGTCTCCTAAGTATAAATGGTCGTCTCCACCGTATTTGTGAACAGTACCGTATATGGGAATAGTACCGTATACATGAACAATACTGTATACGTGAATAGTACCGTATCCCCAAAGTACTAACCGTCGGCTCTAATACCACTTGTTGTGGAAACGCGGGTTGAGCAATTACTAATACTGTAACTTTTGGAGAAATATAAATGTTGTGTTAAACAAATGTAAAGAAAAATAAGACACAATAATTTACGTGGTTCGGCGTAATACCTACGGCCACGAGCAAAAAACTAGAAGATAATTTTACTAACAAATGGGAATTTACAAAAGTTGGAAAAACTCACAAAACCCACAACCCCCATACACCCAAATGGAACCTCACTAGAACACTCAAGTGGAAGCTCTCACAAATTCTCTCACAGAACTCACTTGCAATTGCTCTCTACTTCTCTCAAATTCGGGATGCTTACAATTGCAAAATGCTTCTCTATTTATAAAGTGCATTCTGCTCCAAGTTGGGTTCAATTGGTCAAAACGTTGAGCTGGATCTTGTATTGCATGCACAAGTTTTTCAACACCTAACTTTGTCTTTTGAAATTAGCAAGCCGACCATCTTTGTTTTTTTGAATTTGGCAAACCCACCAACTTTGCCTTTTGAAATTGGAAAGTAAGTCTTTGACTTTTCAACAACCTCTTTAACTGCTTGAATTTGGTTAGTATCCTAATTAGGAATGTAATTTTATTATTAGGGTATTAATGTGTATTTATACGGTAAAATTTTAGATTAATGATGTTTTATGGAGTAATGGGGTTTAATACATATTTTGGTGTTCAAAGTTTTTTAGAATAATAATTTGGCACTCCATATTCCAATGAATATACATGAGTTGTGTAAAAAGACGCTTCCCCTCTACTACACTGGCATGATGCTAACGGTCAATTACCGGTCTTGGACATTTCTAACATAGTTACATGTGACAAAGGGTCATGCTTCAGCAAGTGATCTCCACCGTTTGGATTTCTGTTCTCTAATCCGACGGACAACGGTTAACCGGCCATAAAACTAAGATGATTAATTAATTCCAAAAGACATAGACGGGTCACTTATTAGTTTTTAATCTCATCCTTATTCTCCGTTCTCTGCCATAACAAAAAGTTAACAAGAATACGACAAAATTTTATTATCCAGAGTTGAATCACTCCTCCATTATTGAGATCATTTTTAATATCAGCCTTTCTTTGCATTCATTTCCAGTCAACTTAAAAAATAAAAGAGTAATAAGCCCAGGGAAAAGATGAATAAGAAAGCAAACCATCGGTAAAGGCTCCGTTTTTCACTTATTATACTTCAAAATATCTACCATATCTACCTGGTTTATTTATCATCACTTAGAAATTTTCATTAAAGTAACAAAGGGTCATGGTTTCAGCAAGTGATCTCCACCGTTTGGATTTCTGTTCCCTAATCCGACGGACAACGGTTAGCCGGCCATAAAACTAAGATGATTAATTAATTCCAAAAGACAGAGGGGTCACTTTTAGTTTTTAATCTCATCCTTATTCTCCGTTCTCTACCACAACAAAAAGTTAAAAAGAATACAACAAAACTTTGTTTTTCAGAGTTGAGTCACTCCTCCATTATTGAGATCATTTTTTAATATCAGTCTTTCTTTGCATTCATTTCCAGACAACAAAACAAACCCTTCCTTAGTATTTTCATCCTTTGATCAGAAACACACTTTGCTTCTGTTTATTGTGTTCATTGTTGTTTTTGTATTCAGCTTTTGCCATCAACTCTTTCGAATTTGGCCTCTGTTTGTTGTAATCTTCAGTCTTGTTATCTGGTTTTGCTTTGTTCTTTGTCTAGTCTCTGTTTTATTCTGTATCTACTCTTTCTATTGTCTTCTTACTCTGCCCCATCTTGTTGTAGTCACTTGTGTTTAATCACTTAGTTTGCTTCATAACTGGGTCAATTATTTTTCAAAAATTCACAAAAAGAAAGAGAGAGTAAAAGGACAGAAGATGGCTGAAATCATTCTTACTATTGTTGTAGAAGTTGTAAAGCGCGTGGCTCCTCCCGCATATCGCCGAATTTGCTATTGGATATAAGACTAATTGAAATAGGTAAAGATTGTTATTGTTGTAGAAGTTCACACTCAATCATCATTTGTCTTGTTAGTTGACTGAGACGAAAAATGCTCAAGTAGTCCTTTCTTTACTTCATTTTTAATATCAGTCTTTCTTTGCATTCATTCATTTTCTATCAACAACCCCTTTCCGTACCTCCATTCTGTCGATCACGAACACACTTTGCTTCTGCTTATTGCGTTCATTGTTGTTTTGTTATTCAGCATCTGCCATCAACTCTTTTGAATTTTCCGTCTTCTGATCTCAACAATACTTGGCCTCTGTTTGCTGTAATCTTAAGTCTTGTTATTTGGTTTTCCTCTGTTCTCTATCTAGTTGTGTCCAGCTGTGCCGCTGTCTCTGTTTTATTCTCTACCCACTCTCAGTAATTTTTTTTTTTTTTCACTCTGCTCCATCTTGTAGTCATTTGTGTTTAATCACTCAGTGTGCTTCATAACTGGGTCAATTGTTTTTCACAAATTCAGAAAAAGAGAGATAGAGAGACAAGGACAAAGGATTGAAGATGGCTGAAATCATTCTTACTATTGTTGTAGAAGTTGTAAAGTGCTTGGCTCCTCCCGCATATCGCCGAATTTGCTATTTGCGCAAGAGTAAGTACACAAGTAACTTACAGAATCTCAAGACTGAAGTTGACAATCTGAAGTCTGAGAGGGTGCGTACAGAGCACCAGGTTGATGAGGCTAAAAGAAAAGGAGAAGAGATTGAAGAGAACGTTGAGAATTGGCTTGCAAGGGCCAACAATGTCATTGAAGCGGCAGATAATTTTACAAAAGACGAAGCCACTGCAAATAAGCGTTGTTTCAAGGGGTTATGTCCTGATTTGAAGACCCGCCGTCGACTTAGCAAGGAAGCAGAGAGGCTGAAGGAGGCTGTTGTCAATGTCCGAGATGCTCGAAGATTTGATAGAATTTCCTACTGTACTGCTCCAGCGGATATACGGCTTATCTCTAACAAAGACTACGAGCCCTTTGAATCAAGAATGTTCACTTTGAGGAATATACTCAGTGCACTAGAAGATCCCGATGTCGACATGCTTGGGATTTATGGGATGGGTGGCATCGGAAAGACGATGCTGGCGGAAGAAATTGCTAGGAAAGTCAAGAGTGACAAACTCTTTGATCTGGTGGTTTTTGTTGAGGTGTCCCAGAATCAAGACATACGAAAGATTCAAGGAGAAATAGCAGATAAATTAGGCCTGAAGTTTCATGAGGAAAGTGAATCAGGAAGGGCAAACAGCTTATTTAAACGTATAAAAGCAGAGAAGAAGATCCTGATAATTTTAGACAACATTTGGGAAAATCTTAATTTGCGGGTTGTCGGAATTCCTCATGGAGATGGTCATAAAGGTTGTAAAGTACTGTTGACGGCCAGAAGTCTAGATGTATTGTCTGGGAAGATGGATTCTCGATCAAATTTCTCAATTGGTGTTTTAAACGAAGAAGAAGCTTGGAATCTATTCAAGAAGATGGCAGGTGATTATATTGAGGGTAGTGAATTCCAATCGGTGGCAAGGGATGTGGCAAAGGAATGTGCAGGTTTGCCTGTTTCCATTGTGACGATAGCGAGGGCATTAAGGAACAAGAGATTATTTGAATGGAAGGATGCGTTGGAACAACTAAGAAGGCCATACGCAACGAACTTCAAAGACATACAGCCAACTGCGTGTAAAGCTATAGAGTTGAGTTACAACAAATTAGCAGGGGAGGAGCTCAAGAACATATTTTTGCTAATAGGATATACAGCCATATCATCCATTGATGCCTTGTTAATGTGTGGTATGGGATTGGGTTTATTTCAAGGGGTCAATAAGATGGAAGTAGCACGAGCTCGAGTGCGGACGTTGGTGCACAAACTCAAAGCTTCTTGTATGTTGCTAGACCATATAAGCAAGAGTGAAGAGTTCTTTTCCATGCATGATGTTGTTCGCGATGTTGCCATATCAATTGCATCTACAGAGAAAATTGCGTTGACAGCGACAAATGAGCAGGTTGATGGTTTCAGGGTGTGGTCAGACGAAAGTGCAGTAAAGCGTTACACTTCGATCGTCTTACAAGATATCAAGACTAATGTGCTTCCTGAAGTGGTGGAATGTCCTCAACTCAAACTTCTTTTTATATGTGCGGATAAGGAATCTTCATCATTAACCATTCCAAACAATTTTTTCAAGGGGATGATACAGGTCAGAGTTATAAACTTGACTTACATGAATCTACTGTCACTGCCTTCATCACTTGGTTTTCTGTTAAACCTTCGAGCACTGAGTTTGTGTTATTGCAAAATTGGTAGATATAAGTGTCATAGGAGGCTTGAAGAAACTAGAAATCCTTTGTTTAAGAGGTTCTGACATTAAGCAGCTGCCAACAGAAGTAGGTCAATTGACTTGGCTAACCTTGCTTGATTTGAGAGAATGTAGGAAACTAGAAGTTATCCCACCAAATGTTTTATCAAATTTATCCCATTTAGAAGAACTATACATAAGTTGTAGAAGCTTTCAAAAATGGGAGGTGGAGGTGGAAGGGGTTAAGAATGCTGGCGTTGAGGAGTTGAAGCATTTGCCTAACTTGACCTCTTTAGAATTAGACATCCATGATGTCAACACTCTGCCCAGAGGCTTGTTCTTGGAGAAGCTGGAAAAGTACAGAATACGTATTGGAGATTGGTATTGGGAGAGCACCAACATTTGGCGTAGAGAATTCAGACTCAGGCTGAACAACAAGATTTGCTTGAAGGATTGGCTGATCGTGCAACTGCAGGGAATTGAAGACCTTGAATTACGTGAATTGCAAGAGCAAGATGTCAATTATTTTGCTAATGAATTAGCCAAAGTGGGTTCTTCAGAACTCAAGTTTCTCAGGATCCATGGTTGCAGCGACGCCCTCAATCCGCCGGCAGAGTCAAAGGTATGATCATTCCTAATTGAAATAATTGGTATGAAGGAATTTTTCACTTGGGATCTAATATTAAAAATAATATAATAATAACATCAAGTACTTTTTTACTGTAATCATAAAATTTACTTATAATAGCTTAATAACTTTTTACTATTCCCCAACAACAAAATCTTGTTGACATCAGACTTGGATGACATAAAATAAACCTTTAATAAAGAAGCTCAAATAAAATCGTAATTGTACTTTATTCTTTGTGTAGAGTTCTCAAATTTAGATCGGTAATTTTATTTTAAATTAAAACTTTGGTCATTCTTTCCTAGCTTAATTGATCTAACCCTTGAATTTAAACCATTTTTCAGACCTTAAATCGTATCCAAATATCATAAGACATGTATGTAGCATCATAAAAATGTTTCAATCTGGAATTTTAAAGTGCGGGAACGTCCGAGAAAATGCATAAACCATGCGGTTTAAGCATTTCAAGTTGTAAGCCTTTAAAACCCCGCGATTTTAAAGTTTTCTTTTCCCGCACTTTAAGATCTTAGACCAGAAAACTACTATGTAGCATTATATTTATAAAAATTTTGACATCGTTTTGTCAGATTATAAGTTACAATAAAAATAGAAGTTTCTTGTGCATCAAAGTTAATTTTTAAAAATCATCAAATGTTATGTTCATGCTCATTTCCAAAGTAACCAATTTCGCTAAGTCTTTAATGTTTGCAACTAAATTAATATTTAAATCTTTTAGCTTCAGGATAAAACCACAAATATATATATATATATATATATAATTAATTAATTAATTGTCTTATATTTTCCGTACTCTTAGAATAATCATATTAAGAGAATATTCATTGTTTATCTAATCTAAATAGGTAACAAGTTTAATTTTTTTATATTAACTCTGTTATTATTATTATGTTTTCTAACGAAATCTCAAACATGCAATCCAAAATATCGAATTTCGATCTAGTACCAAATTAAGTTGTACTAATTTTTAAAGGTGTTGTGTCACGTTGTATTAAAGATTGTGCTCACAATTAAATTTATACTCTAAAATCAAGACGCCTTCAATGTTGACAGAGACAGGAGGAATCAGCAAATGATATGCAGTCGAATGAAATCATTTTGGAGGACAATGTTAATATTTCTAATACACTTTTCATTGAGAAGGTTGGTTACTAATAACCCAATGGCCTTTTTAGTTCTCTGATTTTTGCTTTTTCATCCTTCGATATTCTTGTTTTTTTTGCAGATATGGCAAGAGTAATTAATAATTATATGATTTTTAATATCAACTGTTGTAGGTGTAACAAATACATTCTCAGAGAAAATAATTGGTACTCTTGACAAACTAAATGAATTGATAATAATAATAATAATAATAATAATAATAATAATAAACATATGTATTAGGGAATACCAAATTTGTTGTAAGGAAAATGTTATTTTGACCCAAAAAAGTGGGTTTTTAAATTTTGACAAAAGCATGAAAATACTAAAATGTCTTGACAAAAAACAAGTTGATTGATAACTACCCAGATATTGACAATCTTTTTTTGTTTTTGTGAAAATTTTGTAACTCAATTTTTTGTCAATATAGCATTGTTGTTCTTGTAATTCCTAATAATGAAAATGTATTTTGACTGATAAACTGATTAGCATTTATGACTTCACATTTTCTTGAATATACATCTTTAGAGTACCTATCAAATTAGTGAGGAATAATTTGGAAAATTCGATTGATGCTTGTTTGTATGAAAGACTGAAGAGAACTGTAACATGACAAAGGGATTAATTTTATTGATTTGTCCATCAAGCAAGAAGTTAATTTTTTGATCGACCAGGTTGCGTTACCAAAGTTGGAGAAGTTGGCGGTGCGTTCAATAAATATTGAGAGAATTTGGCAAAACCAAGTTGCAGCCATGACTTGTGGTATTGAGAATTTAACGCACTTGACCCTGTACAACTGTATGAATTTAAGATGTCTATTTTCATCTTCTACGGTTAGCGATAACATCTTTGTTCGACTCCAATACATTGAGATAGAAAAATGTCATGTCTTGGAAGAGTTAATAGTCATGGACAACCAAGAAGAAGAAAGGAAGAATAATATTGTAATGTTTCCTCAGTTACAATATCTGAAGATGTATGATCTTGAAAAACTCACAAGCTTCAGCACAGGAGATGTACATATGCTTGAATTTCCATCCTTGAAAGAATTATGGATATCTCGGTGTCCTGAGTTCATGGTGAGATTTAAAAGAACTACTAATGACTTGACAAAAAAGGTACGCACATGAAATTTAAAATTAATTTTTCAACTCTTATATATACTTTCTGCATGTTAGGTGTATTATTATTACTATTTTCTAAAAGGTTAATATTTATTGGATAAACATATTGTATTAGATAGGTACGTGAAATTTAAAATTAATTTTTCAATTCTTGTATATACTTTCTGCATGTTAGGTGTATTATTATTATTTTCTAAAAGGTTAAAATTTATTAGATGGACATATTGTATTAGCTAGTGGTAACTTCTAATTCTTTTCTATTTTGTTAAATTTCCTCCAAAAAGCACCGTACTAATTTTGTGAAATTGTTAGAAAGGATATAAACTTATCCATTTTGCATTTTCTTTGTTTGTTCTGATTGATCACGCAGGTGTTCCCCAATTTGGAACAGTTGATAGTAGATGCAAAGCATATAATAACAAATAAATTTCTATTTTCGGAAGACTTGCTATGCAAACTTAAATGCCTTGATGTTGAGTTTGTTGATGAGTTGACTACTATTTTATCACTTGATGATTTCCTCCAGAGATTTCACACCCTGAAAGTTCTCCAAATAGAAGGAAATAATGATTGTTTGCCAAAAGAAAAGGCTGAAAATGGGATGGAGGTAATCATAAGAAAAGCGTTCAAGTGTTATGATCTGAAGTACATCTTGAGCCAAGAGTCCTCCTCTATTATGAACAATTTGGTTATTCTACATGTAACGAAGTGTCACCGTTTGATCAATCTAGTGCCATCCTCGACATCCTTTCAGAATCTTAAAACTTTGAAGATATCGTATTGCGACGGATTGAAAAACGTATTAACAGTCTCAATTGCAAAGACTCTGGTGCGACTCAGAGAAATGAAGATAGAATCATGTGTTATGATAACAGAAATAGTATTGGCAGATGATGACGATGATCATGATGCAGCGAAAGATGAGGTTATTGCTTTCAGCGAATTGAACGAGTTGAAGCTTTTAAATTTAAAAAGTCTGAGAAGCTTCTACTCCGGCAATCGTGCCTTGAACTTCCCATCTTTGGAAAGATTACTGGTGGATGATTGCACCAATATGAAAACTTTCTCTAGAGGAGAATTAAGCACACCCGTGTTACACAAAGTGCAGCTAAATATGTGGGATGAAGCATGTTGGGCTTGGAAGGAGGGCTTAAATACAACCATAGAACAGGTAAATCTTAATGAGGAAAGCTTCCTCAAGAAGCGACGTGAAGCTCCTCCATCCCAGCAATTTCTTTCTTTCGCTCCTGCCCCCAATCTCAATCTCCAAACTAGGTTGGAAATTTTGCCCGCGATGGTTGCTGGCGTTTGGTCAGATGACAACAACTTGCAGCTGGAAGCAACTACTCAGTTCCGAAAACTGCTTTCAAATGAGAGGAGTCTACCAATTGAGGAAGTCATAAAATCTGGCGTTGTCCCGCGCTTTGTTGAGTTTCTTATGAGGGAAGACTATCCGCAAATTCAGTATGAGGCTGCTTGGGTTCTTAGAAACATTGCTTATGGAACTTCGGAGGACACTAAGGTGGTGATTGACCACGGTGCTGTTCCAATATTTGTGAAACTACTTGCTTCTCCAAGAGATAATATCCGGGAGAAGGCTGCTTCGGCATTGGGAAATGTTGCTATTGACTCGCCTAGATTCCGTGATCTTGTGCTTAGTGAAGAAGCTCTAATTCCATTGTTAACACTGTTAAATAACCATGCAAACCTTTCAATGAAGAGAAGAGCCACACGGACGTTGTCTAATTTATGCAGCGGCAATCCACGACCAATATTTGAACAGGTGAGACCAGCTCTTCCGGCGCTTGCGCAGCTTGTTCATTCAAATGATGAACAGGTCTTGACTGATGCTTGCCGGGCACTCTTCTTTCTTTCTAGTGATCGTAAGAATGACAAAATTCAAGCTGTGATTGAGGCAGGTGTCTGTCCACGACTTGTTGAGCTCCTTGGTCATCCATCACCCTCAGTGCTTACTGCTGCCCTGCAGACTGTTACAAATATTGTGAGGGGAGATGATTTCCAGACTCAGTGTATAATTAACTGTGGTGCACTGCCGTACCTTTTGGGCCTGTTGATCCATGATCATGAAAATCGCATTAAGAAGTTTGCATGCTGGATTATTGCAAATATCACAGCTGGAAACAAGGAACAGATTCAGGCGGTAATTGATGCTGGCTTTATTGGTCCCCTTGTCAATCTGCTTCAAAATGCTGAATTTGATATAAAGGAGTGGGCCGCACGGGCAATTTCAAATGCCACCAAGGTTGACACTCATGAGCAAATCAAGTACCTCGTGAGAGAGGGGTGTATAAAACCATTGTGTGATCTCCTTCTTTGCGCTGATCCAAAGATCGTCACTGTTTGCTTACAAGGATTAGAGAACATTTTGAAGGTCGGGGAAGCTGAAAAGAATATGGACACAGCCATTGGAGATGTTAATCAGTATGCCCAGTTGGTTGAAGAGGCTGAGGGATTAGAAAAGATAGAAAATCTACGAAGTCATGACAACAACAAGATCCATGAGAAGTCAGTAAAGATTCTCGAGACATACTGGTGTGGCCGTGTGGTTGGTCCTCAGCTTGGTTAACTGTATGCAGGGAATGGGGAGGAAGATGCACTGGACAATAATGTGATAACCAATGGTAAGGTCTATTAATTATTATTATTATTACTTCGAGTCGGCTTTCACAATATAAAAAAACAACGCTCATGATCTTGTTTCTTTCACTTGATGATTTCAGGTTGAATGGTGGAACAGTCCTTTATCCATGTCGTTGCAGGATATGCCGTAGCCAGATTCATTTCTTAGCGTTAATTGTGGTACCAAATTTCAATTTGTGGGCACTCCCAAAGACTTTTCAAGTACCAAATTTTAGTTAATTAATTAAAGATGCATGTGTGAATCAGTAATCATGCTCGTGCGTGCGTGCCTTGAGTTAAAATGCATTGGAATGCTCGAGTGTTTTGGTTGTTATAATGATGAAACTAGCCATTAAATGCGAACATTATTATTTATCATTGTTATAATTTTAACATTATTATTTAACTATTACGCCACACTCATACACCATATGTTGTAACAAGTTTTTTGGACATTTAAGAGAGTCCAAGATCTTGAACTGGATAATTTCTCATCTATGATGTTACTTGCAAAAGAATTATTTTTATTTTTATTTTCTAAGTACATCGTACAAGAAAAATGCATACAACAAACCTTTAGTCGCATTCGTTGGTGTAAATCATCATAAAAGAACTACTGTTTTTGGATTTGCGATACTGATTGACGAAACTGTTGAATCATATGTGTAGCTGCTACAGACTTTCTTATCAGCAATGAAACAAAAAAAACCCATAAGTGTCATAACAGATGGTGATAAAGCTATGTAAAGCGATTAAAACGGTTATGTCTGGATATGTACACCGACTCTGCTGCTGGCATCTTGAGCGGAATGCACAAGCAAATGTGAAGAGAAATGAGTTCACGTCGAAGTTTCGGCAGTTAATGTTGAATCCAATGTCCATGGAGGAGTTTGATCGAGATTGGTTCTCTATTGTCTATGATCTGGGACTGGAACAAAATTCTTGGGTGGAAAAAATGTATGCAAAGCGTAGAAAATGGACAGAGGCTTATTTGAAAGGAACTTTTTTCGCCGGAATGCGAACCACACAAAGGTGTGAGAGCTTGAATTCTCACTTGTGTCGCTTTGTTGAGCAGAAGCTAAAACTATATGATTTCATTAGACAAATTCATCGTGCAATGTATTGCATACGGCACAAAGAAGTCCAAGATGAGTATGAGACAAACCACACAGCCCCAGTTCTTACAACACATCTGCAAAGCATTGAAAAACATGCATCCGAAATATATACAAGGAATGTATTGAAGTGGTTTCGGATGGAGATCCTCGGAGAAGCCACGCTAATTATGCTCGGGTGTGCTAAGACAGCTAATTCCAACATCTATATTTTGACGAAATTTCAGCATCCAGAATAAAAATGGACAGTGGTACTTTATAATAAAGAAGTTGCAATTACTTATTCATGTAAAATGATGGAATCAGCAGGTATTCCATACAGGCATATATTTCACGTCATGAAATTCGAGCAACTAGTTCGCATACCACCAACATTGATTCTTGGTCACTGAAAAAAATCAGTGAAGGTGAGTAAAGTGATGAAAATGACCGCTGCAGCGTCACACCTTGATAAGGAAGTGTTAGAAACAGCAAAGGTTTGCTCACTTTCAGTGGCATGTACGAATCTTTGTCTTTTCGCTACAAAGAATGAACAAAGTTATATGATAGCGTTAGACGAGATTCAACGGCTGACGCTTCGCGTTGAACAGATGGTTGCCGATGATGAATCAGCTAAACGAGCCAGGAATTATGTACTTCAAGCAAGTATGAAGTTGAAAGACTCGGTTACAGTTAACAGTAAAGGTAGCTCTAAAACCGTTAAACATGATGGGGTTAAAAATCGCAAATGCAGTAAGTGTTTTTAGTCTAGCCATACTAAACGGACTTGCCCGCTATATCCGCCAAAGGACATGCAGCCTAATGACCTTCATTGCAACGTTGGCGGTACTGGTTGTGTTTCGACTGACGATCAGCCAAGGCATTGTTCTTATAATGTGTTAACACCACCTGTTTCGATGGAATTAGGCTCGCCAAGTTCCCCAACATTTACGTTCAAGACAACTTGTCCTTGGAGGCATGACATCTCAGAAGGAATTGACGGCCATTACGACAGCAGTAACACAATTGGTATAACCTATGAAACCGATGCAAGCACATACTATAATTGGTGGCCTCATAATAACTTGTAAGTGATATCCCTTGATATATGAATTTGCCTGGCAAACTTTCTTAGGTTGTTTAACTAACTCGGATTTATATTATGCTTAGTTGACGACGGTACACATACTTGGAGGATAGAGGATGATCGCTAATAATGCACTTTTTGGATCTGAACCGAGGGGGCAGAACGAACTTTTTGGAAATCATTGAGTTATATTATCATGTAAGAAGTGAACAATGGCAATGTAATAACATATTTTGCGTACTTAGTGATAATAGCAACATTTACAGCAATTATCTTCATTTCAACATGTATTAATTAATACAACCGGTTGACGAAGGAAAAAATTATAATTGCCCAATTGATCCCTCTACGGCTTCGGATCATCAAAACAATTTACATGACTCGTACGTCAACGCCAGTTACAAGGTAAATTTAGCAAAAGTTTAGAGTTGTGAATGAAGTTATCAAAAAATTATCATAATCTATATTCACAACAATCTCAGCCCTTCCGCCTGAAAAGATGTTTTGTGCAACTGTTCATATGACCTTTTCTGGTGGACACATTACGAGGCTTCACTGTTGATGCAAGCTTCGATTCATTTATGTACGTTGCAGTGTTACTGTAGTGTGCATTAGCCAACGCCAATAATTGATCGCATTGTTCGTTGAACGGAGAGTTTATAAGTTGTAACGCAAGTTGCGCCTGAACATTCTGTGAGTCATGCTGCGGAAATAATCATGCACTTTCATCATGTCAATGGCCCAACAACAGTAGTAAAATCAACTAAGAAACCACATAAGGCAAATAAGGGAGCGTACCACATACGATTTGTTGGTGATGATTCCAGGAATATCCATAAATTTGATGACGTAAACTCCACAATCAAAACCGTTAGGTTGCCGTGGAACTCCTTCCCTATGGGTCGCTACAAATGACAAGAAACTCCAAGTTACTAAATATGTAGCATCCACGATGCCATGAAGTATAGCATCCACGATGCCATGAAGTATAGCATCCAACGAGTGTAACTATTTTCAAGTGCAAAAATACATCACATGTATTAATAACACAATACACAGAAAACTAAACTCATCTTTTTTATCAAAAATTAGTTGGGCTTACAATACTATTCACTTAGATTTCTCGATCTCGTGTCCGTCGTGCATCCGGTAGTGGATCCCAGATCTCCGCTTGTTTGTCTTTAATTTTAACCAACAGCATAAACCAATGGTGGCCACCATCATGCATGGGAACAAAGATCTATTCAAGAACAACTTGGGGTCACTTTTGTTGTGCAAATTTTAATGTACTCGCAAGCGCACGAATCTATTGTAGTATAGATCAATGGTGACGAGTGTCGATCCCACGAGGAGGTGGATTTTAATTGTGTAGAATTAATTTTGTAAATGGGTAATTGGATTTGTGGTGGAAATGATTTGGAATATGCTAAAACTTAAATTAAAATGGCGAGAATAAATTCTAAAATTGGTATTGAAATGGCGAGAATAAATTGAAGAGAATTCTATTGAAATGACGTACTTGGGTATCTGGATCCGTATCAACATGCATCATGGGCTAAATAATCCTTATTAATGCCAATTAAATCATGAGGGGGGAATCCACACCTCATGAACCACGCTCTAATCAATATGGTGCTAAGGGCTTATCGTGCCAAATAATAATAACCTTGTACTAGAGAGCCGGTGTAACCAAGGCGGTATCTAGACAAGATTATTATTATTTGTCGACGAGAAGTCAAAACATCCACAAAAACTAGAGGGGAAGAGAAAATAAATTTACCAAATAAAGCTCATGACACATGTTGAGACTTCACCTTCAACCCAAGCTTGAAAGAAAATTAGCCACTCATAATTGAACTAGGGGCAAAATGGAAATTTATTAAAATACGTAGAAAATACAAGATGGAGAAGGAATTACAGAAAATGGATCCCAAAAATGGATTCAGAGATATCAAATTAGGGGAGGGAAGCCCCCTTTTTATAGATACATGGAGTAAATCATGGCCATCGGATTAAAAACAGTTCGGACGCTCAGAATTGCGCCACGTCATCAGTCAACAGTACGCGGTTTGACCACGCGAGTGAACAGTAACACGGTTTGACCCGGGTGAACAGTGACGCGGTTTGGTTGAAAATAATCCTGTGTGATGCATGTACCGTACGCGAGATTTTTCGTCCACTGATATGCTGCCACGTCACCATCAACAGTACATAAGAATTTTAGCCCAACAGGATCGTGACACCTCATCAGTCAATGCCACATCATCGGTCAATGCCACATCATCGTTCTGTCTATGAGAACAGTGTCGTGAACAGTAACGTAGACAGTATCGTACACGTGAATAGTACCGTACATGTGAACAATGCCATTTTTCCTTTTATGCTCCTCCTAAGGTTTTCGGCCATCCTGAGTTCAAAAGTGATGTCCGTTTTGCCATCTGATCTCTCGTTTATTGTGAAATGACTATGATGCCCCTAAAATATATAAAATACTTAATTAAAATAAAACACACGGAATTAAATCAAAAGAAGGTTAAATTCATAAAAGTAAAGGTGTTAGTAAAACTTGTAGTGTAAAATGCCGATTTTCTCCTTTATAAATATACATTTTCTAACACTCAACACACCCCCCAACCAGCTTATTGCTAGTCCCTAGCAAATAAAGCGAAAACAAAATTCAAAACCAAAATGATTTTTTTTTATTATTTAGAAACACTCGTGTTTATTCAATCAGATTAATGATAGCAATCAAATAAAAGTATAAGCATTATCTCCAGTCTAAAGCAACATCACACCCACATCAACCATCCACATGAATCAACTCAGTAGACTTTGTTATAGCTACTTTCAAGAATGACATGTCAAACCCCAAAATCTCACTGGAAGTAGTGACACTTTCACAAAGAAATTAAACCCAATAAAAATAGTCACTCCAATGAATGGTACTTGAGAGAGAAAATAATAAAGAAGTGATATCACATGCTCTCACCAAGATGAAAGAAATATGCCATCAGCTTAGAAATAATACGATCTCAAGTCAAATAAAAATGTTAGTCAACCCACTTTATTTATCTTTTTTTTTTCTTTTTTTTTTATTATGCATCACTACATCTTTTTAGCCCATATAACTAGCTTCTACTTCAGGCTATAGTTCCCTAAAATCAAGAAGGACTTTTATTAGGACGTAATGTAGGCTAGGGACATGGCTAACAAAGAAAGGAAATAAGGAAAACAAAGTGTATGTTTGAGAAAAATGCAGAGAATTTTTTTTTTTTTGGAAGTTGCAAGGTGAATTTCACCTATTATTGTTATTTTTATTCTTTTGAAATAACAACTTTTGTTTTTTTTTTTTGTTTTTTGCTTTTATTTGGCATAACTTCACTGAACAACATAATTATTTACATTTTCTCAAACATAAATAGGTTATGGAACTTATAAGACATCGGGTAATACTCCAAATCGGAGTGGGTCAAGATCATAAGTTGACAAAGAAAATGTTTTTTTTTTTTTTTAAAGGCTCAAAAGGGTTAACTATGGATATTTAATAAAAGGGATAGCTAGAAAGGCTCAAACGGATCAAAGATGGCCTTTCCATCGTCTTTTACGGCTCTAAATAATCATCCATATCTACTAGTTAGACGGGCCTCCCAATGTAGCAACACACATTTTTTTTTTAATTTTACCATTTTTTTTAAGGGTTAACTCAAAAGAAATCTAGAGATCGTGTATAAAATAATAAACTGCTAAGCTGTATAGAGAATGGGCAAAAGGGTTACTCTCCAAGAAAATGATGGGCTCAATAACTCACTTGGCACTTATTTATGACATGTTCATTCCTTCAAGCAACTTATATTTGTCTCCGACATCAACATGTAAAGTAGCAAACATAGCGTAACATCACTTAAGACCAAAGATAATACAAATACTAAAATTTGAAATTAATCATGTCATCCAATGTTAAAACAAATCACACAAAATTGTTTTTTTTTTTTTAAACAACATTATACCCCCCAACCTATTCTAAACATGAAAGGAAAATATGCATTCAGAAATGTGAAAATCATGCATAAAAACTAATTAGAAAAGTTACACTTAAAATGATAGAAAACGAAAATGGTTTTTTTTTTTTTTAACTTAGAAGATGCGTTTCTAGAGGCACTACTCTCCATATTCAGCCATCTTCGACTCAAAAGTTGGAAAATGTATATTCATAGAAGAGAAATTAAAAAGAAGAAGAAAAATGAACATAAAAACTTAATAAAGAAAAAAAAATGTCTAAATTTTTTTTTTCAAACGATGAAGATACGTTTCTAGAGTCACTACACTCCATATTCAACCATCTTCAACACAGAAAGTTAGCAACAGTTAGTTTCTACAACAAAAAATTAGTAAAAACTTAACCAAAATTCCACAATTGTCGACTATTCCCTCCCCCCAACCAGAACGAAACATTGTCCTCAATGTTTGAAAGGAAAGAAGTAGAGTTTAGAAGACATCACCTGGGTGGTGCAACACAGAAGAAAATATTTACAAGCGGAGAGTTAAATCTAATTTGTACTTCTTACTGCGGCTACTGTTGGCATCATTATTTGGGCGCTCCAACACAAAGGTCCAGGTGTCTGGCTCCGGTTTATAAGCTTGTAACAGATCAAGTAGCTCATTAGCAGTGTGAGCACAAATCAAAAGTTTTTTTTACATTAGAAGGAATGAAATAGTTTTTTATTGCATGGTTAAGAAATGCGATAAAGCCATCATAAAAGTTATTGACATTTAACAAACCGATGGGTTTCTGGTGAATGTGTAGATGGGCCCAAGATGCTAGTGTCATAAGTGCCTCTAGTGTTGCAAGATCTCCTGGAAGGAAAATAAAAGCATCAGCATGATTAAGCATTTCAGTTATTCTTTCTTACATACCTGAGACGACTAACTCTTCTCCAGTTGATGAGTCAGACGAACTGCCCAATGGTTTTAAGACTCTTGGGATGATGCCTAACACTTGACTTCCTTTTTTTTCCAACAAATATATATGCCTGGGTTTGATGTGTGTTGAGGGGGTTTGGTGTGTGTTGAGACCGATTCTATAGGTTTCAAGTTTTTTATATTTTTTTAATTATTTATTGTTTAAATTCATTTATGGCCGTTGGCATAAAACCTGCATGTATCAGATACATGCAGGTCTTGTAGCATCAGCCCTGAAATATTATCACTTTTTGACGAGCACGAGTGCGGCCAACTGCTCTTGTAAATCCACGCTGGGCTCGGTGGTGGCCGTGATCGACTCTCCAATGGGAGCTCTGTGGCTTAGCTTCTACAGTCCGTAACTTCTGGCCCAATAGGAACCCGCCGCCTATCCCCCCTTTTTCTCTTCGGAACTTTTTAGTATTATTATTATAAAGATTGACGTGGATATACAAAATTGGTATAATGCTCTGGTTGCGTGGTCTTCCCGTAATGGAACGACGGATGGAATTTACATTGATAATATTGAAGGGGACGAAATCATAATTTCTTAAAATGGCTAAATTAGCCTTTGTTGTCTTGAGTTTCCAAAGGTCTAAAATGTCGGTCTGATATTCGTCAAAGACACTATAATGACTATATAAAGGGAACTTTTCATTCAGAAAGGGATTCTCTCTTTCAATTTCTTATATACACAACTGAGGGACAATAGTGCTCCTGCAAAATCTATTATGTGTCTCTCTCTCATTTTTTTTCCTTTAATTTTCTCATTTTTTTCCTTTAATTTTCTATATCTCTCTTCAGTTGTGTGTATAAGAAATTGAAAGAGATGAAAAGTTCCCTTTTTATGTAATTGTAGTTGTTTCTGGAGGAAAATAACTATCTTTCTCTTGAATGTCCAAGTGCAGTTGCTTCGCGCTCACCACAATTTCTTTTCTTTTTTCAGTTTGTTTAATTTGTATAATTTTTTATTTTGTCAAACTATAACAATTTCATTGTTTCAGTGTTGTGTATATATTAGCTTCAGTTTTTATTGATTGTCACTTAAATTTGATATTGTTAATCATTGTATTCTTATGATATAATGAATGGAAAAGGTATAGTTTATGGTGTCCCCCCCCCCCCCCCCCCCCAAATTGGAAAGAAATTTGTTGTTGATGAATCAATATTCAAGACCAGAACCAAAACGCTGCGTTTGGGGGTGTCCAACTTTTGGAATTCCTCATTTGGGTCCTCACGTGCTTGCATTGCGTGCATCACGTATTCTGACCAAGTCAAAGGTCAGTTAAGTTCGTTACAAAGGGGCGGGAAAGAGCAGTCTTGCAGCTCCCCTGACTTCACCAAAAGTATCTGTTTGATACATCTTGAGTTTATTCATGGGACAAAGATCTTCTCTTAGTTTTCTTTCCTCTCTTAATCTCTTCTAGTTAAATGGGTGATCAAAATTAAATTTTAAATTTTGATATTGACAATCAATCTAGCTCTTTTCACTTTATTTACAATTAAGCTAAATTTTTAACTAGATTTAAAAAATAATTCAACTCATTATATTACCATGAAGGGTGTGGTTTTTTGCACTTTATCATATACTCTTTTGCTTTGTATATCCTTCCAAGTACCAAAATAAATCTTAGCCAAATGCTTTACTTTCATTAAAAAAAATTTAAAAAAAAACATTTTTACCTCTGTATGGTTCCTTCATTGTTGTACATTATTTTCTTATGAATATTGATAATTAGTATAATAATTAGTACAAAATCTATAAGAGACCAAAAACAATTTGTCTTATCATTTAATTTTCTTTTGTTTTGTAGTAAAATTCTTTTTATCCAGTAGTAATGGTGTACAAACTACTAACGGCAATATTAATGGTAGTAAGTATATCATTACTGTTATTTTATTGGCATAGCGATTATCTCTATTTTTGTAACACACATATATAACAAAACAAATGCAATAACATATTTTGTACTTTGTCGTTGATTTGATTAATTGTGTAGAAAACTAGCAATTCGTGCCACAAAAGGTTCGAATGCCTTCGAATTTGTTGAACGTATCAATAAAAACTGATTTCATCTTTGAAGAATTGTCTTGAATCTTAAAAGAAAAAAAAAATACATGAACTTTCTTTGGCTAATTATGATTTTTACAAACATTGATTTGCTTCTGTAGGAGTGAATGTTCATCAATTTTTTTGACAAGTATGATTGACCATTTATGCGTACCAAGTATTTGGTGAAATGCTCGCAAGAAATTAAACATTGTTATAGCATTGCTTCATCTTCCACGTTAACATCTCCTCAGAGTGAAGAAATGGACATTTAAAGATTCACATTTCGGAAACTTGAGCAATGATTATTATATGTATATTCAACACAACAGCTTTAATCGAAGCATATTTACGAATATGATGGCTTTAACTTTAATTAACATTAAATTATACATGGTTGAATCAGCATTATTGTTCCTGGATTTTCTTCAATGAGCGGAAAGGAATCTCACTCCTTAAACCTTTAGCAAACCATTGTTCTCCTTTGTATATTTTAATATTTAATTTTGGCTTTTAACTACTCAAGTATTCAGGATTTTAGTACCAAGTACCAACTGACATCATAAATATTCTGTTCTGAATTTAACATTTATACTTGGTCTATCATCCCTAGGCTAACAAATAATCATAATTAAAGCTATCACCTTCTCATCCTTTATCTTCATTTATTCATTCTTTTTCTTCAATTCTAAATTAAATTGAACTTTGGCTTTACAGCGTAGCATGCACTTAAAAAATAAAAAGGCTCACTTTCAAATTTTTTATCCTTTCTTGATGTGGAGTGTCATTGCAATCCGCACAATCCTTTCCTTATTTACGTCCATTATTCTTCTACCTCTCCTCCATTAATGAAATAATTTTTAGTATCGGTCATTCTCTTTGCATTCATTCCTAAAAATCAACAAACCCTTTCCTTATTATTTCCATCTTTTGATCAGAGACACACTTTGCTTCGGTTTTGTTGTTCCGCTTTTGCCAACAATCTTTTGTTATTATCAATCCTCTGATCTCAACAATACTTGGCCTCTGTTTGAGATGACTTGACAGAAAAGGTACGTATATGAAATTTATAATTAATTATTCAATTCTTATATATATACTTTCTGCATGTTAGGTGTGTTGATGCGAGATTCTGGTTGTCCTCTTTCTACGACCAGGGTCTCTGCTCGATCAACTTCACCACGACCAGGATCTCTCCTCGTAAAGCTTCTTCTCCCGAGGTTCCTACGTACACAGACAGGTCAGAGTACGCCGGTTGTTTTCCCGGCGCAAACCCTCCGACGCTCAAGTCAGAAATGAAGGTTCTGGGAATGTTTGCCACGAATCTTATGGCTTCTCTTTATCTCAGTTCTTAGAGTTCTCTTTTCTCAGTTCTAATAGCAAAAAGTCTAACCCTTTTACCTTCGCTGGCTACCTTTTTATAGGCTTCCTCTGAATCCCGGTCTTCCGTAGTCCACGCCCATTATTCTCCCCACCCTCGGATGTGGATGCCCCATTGTAGTCATTGTGGGCGAATGGAGATGGACTTCGTGCCTTGATTCTCGGATAGGAACGCACGTCTTGCCAATTGTCGTTGACCGGGTCTCCTCGCCTCGCCTCCTAGCAGGAATGGCCTTATGCCTCTAACGGGAGTTCATCCTCATGAATGGCATATTCGTGGATGAGCAGAATATTCCTGCTGCTGCTCCTCTGCTACCAGGCTCTTACAGAACACATCTGTTCGCAGAACTCTACTACCCAATATCTGCTCATCACGTCTGGTCTCGTCGAAGTATTTCCCTCAAACACCGGTCCCCCAATTTCTGGTGTCGGGTAATGTAGTGGACCAGCAGTAGAAACTTGACAGTACCTGCTCGCTTGGGATTGGAAAAGGCTGCCAAGAGTCATATCGCATTTAATTGCGGACGAGGTGATGTGGCAGAAATCTGCCCCTCTATTCGAATTTCAAACCAACGGTTACGAGGCCCTTGGGATTTGGTGTCGTTAAATGCTGGCAAACCCAAGCGTCCGTCCCCATTAGGAAACCTAAATCCTTTCAAACAGCAAATTCATCATTCCCTCCGTCTCCGTCTCTGTCTCTCCGGCAAAGAAGTTCCGGCATAAAGGCCTCAATTTCTGTCTTTCACCGACTGAACCATTACTTCAGGTATTTCTTCTATCTCCTTGGTCTCGGATAGTTGTAGATAATTTCTGTTCTCTTTTGTTCGGGTAGTAGTTGGTGGTGTTGTTGTGGTTAGAGTTTAGGGAATGTCGAAAGGTAAAGAGAAGGTCATTGAGGTTGACGACGATGAGTTGGACTTCCTGCCTAGTCTGCTCACTGATCCTGCTTTTGACCCCGGGATCCCCTTAGAGCCCACTAGATCTAGTGTCGGCACTAGCGTTAGGATGATGTCTCCCCAAACAACCTCCTCGAGCAGAAATAGTGATGAAGAGGGATCTTCTGGCTCGGAGAACACCCTGAGTGAGGGCCGAGGAGATGATTCTGGCGAGGTGTCCCCATCAGGAGCGTCGCGACCAGAAGGGCGGAGTACAATAGGAGGTAGAGCCCTATCGCGGGATTACGCTATTGATTACATGACATGCATAACCACGTTTGATGAGCTCAATGACCTCCGGCTTAGGTATAATATTCCTGGTGAAATCCCTCTTAAGGTCCCAGGAAAGAAGGATACTCCTAGCCGGCCTCCTAGGGGATATGTTACCCTGTATCTGGATAGCTTTAAGTATGGGCTGAGGTGTCCCGTGCAACCTTACTTTGCCCGGATACTTAATGGGCTGAATCTATCTCCTGGTCAGCTGAACCCAAACGGTTGGAGAGTACTTTCTGGTCTGTTCATATTGTGGGACAGATGTTGCCAAAGCGAGCCCACAGTTGATGAGGTGAAGCACCTGTACCAACTAAAGAGCAGCCCCAAAGATGCCGGCTGGTACTACTTTCAATCTAGTACCAAGACCAGGAAACCCATAACCGACCTCCCTACTGGTGGTGGTGGGAATTGGAAGAGGAAATTCTTTTTTGCTGGGGGTCCTTGGGGTCAAGTTGCACAAATAGACGGGAATGATTATCGCGTCCCACCCCGTTTCACGGTCCCAGGTTGCCTGCTCGCTTTAGATGTCTTGTATTCGTAATTGTTCTCGCTTTGTTGGTTTGTCTCTAACCAAGTGTCTGTTTGTGTTGTAGTTTCTTGGGGTGTTCATTTCTCGCTCAAACCTGACCAGCTCAAACGGGTCGAGGCTGTGCTAGCCAATTCCTGCTCGAGCCGGGAGCTGATAACTACATACAACTTGCTCGAGTCTCGCTTGATACTCCCTGGTCATAAGATGGAGGATGCTGTGATTGGGGCTCTGAACAGGAAACGTTCTCGACCTCAAACCACGAAGAGGGACCAGAATAAGGACGCCCCTACTGCAAAGCGGGCCAACATCGTGCAGCAGGTCTCTCCCTTGAAGACTTTACCTCCTGCTCCTGCCAAAGTCGGGGAAACTAGTGGAGCAGCCACAGATCCTGCTTTCTCTTCTCCTCCTGTCAGGCCTCGATCTCGCTTACCTGACAGCCGAGCAAAACACTTGGTCCCCTATCTTAATGAGTTATCTAAACTCGTGAGTAAGAAAGACCTGGAGGACTTTGATGGCTGCACCCTGGGCGAGCTGGTGGGAGCCATGCAGTATAGCGCTTTCCATCTCAGCTGCATGACCACCTACTATAAGGCCAAGGTCGGCCGTTATGACAGGAAGATGAAGGAGGACATTCAGTCGGCGAGGACCAGAGCTGACGGCGCCGAGAAGAAAGCAGGAGAGCTGAATGTCGAGAACCTGAAGCTGATAGAGCAAGAATCTCTTGCTCGAGCAAAAGCCATTACCCTCGAGGAGGAGCTGACCAAGGTCAAGGAGGATCTTCAAAGGCAGAAGGCTATGTATGAGGCTCAGCTCGAATCTCTCCGCGATTCCCACCGAGCACAGGTCGAGAACTTGGAGAAGGAGGCCAACAACCAGTACGACCAGGGACTTCGGCATTCTTATCGTTGCATCATGGCCGTCCTCGGGAAGCAACATCCTGATCTAAAGATGGACGACCTTGCAGCTGGTGTCGCCCAACATATGGACGAGGAGGCTGCAAAGGAGGATGCCGAAGAGGTGGCGCCAATGGTGATCGAGGAGGAAAACTCTCCTCCCCGTGTAATCCCTGCTGATGCTGATGAGGCGAGTACCCCCCCAGACGCAACTGGAGATACTCCCCCAGCACCTGAGGTGGACCAGCCGACTGAGGCTGCTCGGCTTGCGGACCCACCGTCTTCTTAAACATGTTTCTTGTATTGTAATGAACAATGTTTGTGAAGATTATCTGCTTTGTTAATTATTAACAAATTAATAGAAATGTTTTTTATTACTCTCTTATGTCGTAATTACGAGTTATTTTTCCACTTGAGAGTCTGCTCGTCTTCGTCTGGTCGAGCAGGCTCTGGCTTGGTATATGGTTTTGCCACATGCCTTAGAAGATTCTTCAATGCTTGGGATTCTGCTCGCCTTCTCGTGGCTGAGCAGATCCTGGCACGCTTGGCTTCTGGTCTCGCCATAAACAGGCTTTGAGACTTGGTGAGCCTTTGCATGCCTTAGATAATTTCTTCAAAGCTTGGGATTCTGCTCGCCTTCTCGTGGCTGAGCAGATCCTGGCACGCTGCGATTCTCTGGTCTCCTCGTACCACTCCAACTACCCCATTCACCCGGTACTTGAGAGTAAGATAATGGTTGGACAGTACTGCTTTGCTCATCCTCAGAAACGGCCGACCTAGGATTATCTGGTAAGGACCCTCTTCATCAACCACCACAAAATCCAGTATCATAGTCCTTTCTGTCGGGGAGCTTCCGATTGTGATAGGCAGCTCGACCACACCCAAGGGGACCAGCTTTCCTCCTCCAAATCCCTTCAAGGAGGTGTTGGTGTGCTCCAACCTCAGGTCTGCTATTCCCATCTCCTCCAGGGTTGACTTAAACAACACATCAACTGATCTCCCTGTGTCAACCAGTATCCTGTCAAACTTCTTGCTGGCAACAGTGGCCTTGATGACCAACGCATCCTCGTGGGGGTATAGAATCCCTTCTTCATCCTCATCTGTCCACATGATTGACACTTGCCTGACTCTTGCACGTTTGGCTGCTGGGGTGTTGAAGAATACATCTTTGCTGGTCATGGCGTATCTAGCATAATTCTTCCTCGACCTGTTGGAATCTCCGGCCAATGTTGGGCCCCCAGCTATCACCCTTACTGCAGGCTGCTCGCGCCTCAAGTTCCTGTCACTCTGCTCCCCTTCGCTTGTCGAGGCTACCATTGGGAAGGTCCCATCTATAAACTCGTCCAGGTATCGATTTCTCACCAAATCCTCGACCTGCATTCTGTTGTAGTATGGCCATGTGTGCCTTGGAACTTACAATAGCGTCCCTTATCCCTCCTGCTGGGTAGCTTTGTTATTGTGGCAGGGAGGTACAGCAATCCTCGGTCCTTTATGGCCTCGTACACCTCGTCCAGGGGCATCTTCAAGGAAGTATACCGCCCATAGTCCTGGTTCTGCTCGATCAGGTGCACTGCCCTTTCTCTATTTGCTCCGTTCTGAGTTGGAGGCAATGGCAGCACTTCTGGTCTGCTCCCTCTACTACCGTGGGAGTGTTGATGAAGACCACCATATGCCGAGTCATGCCTTCTCCAAGGTTCCCTAGCTGGGGAGCGAGAAGGTTGCGCCCTGCTGCGCTGATACTGTGGTGGCCTCTGATGAGGCTGGTGAGCTGTTACCCGACCTCCTGCTCCACTACCGGAGGCCTGGTGGTCCCTCCTCCTGATCGGCCCGTTTCCTGGTAATGCCCTCTTCTCTTTCTTTTCCAGCCCCTCCAGCTGGTCTGTCTTAATCCGAGCTGCCTTTTCTTCCTCGATCTCTATGTCTCTTTTAGCCTGCTCGTATGCGGCTGCATACGTCTGAATAGCTGGGCTTCTCAAGTTGTACCACAGCCTTCCTATCTTCACTCCCTCTTTCAATCCCCTTAGTGCCTGAGGATGGTTGAAGGCTCCCAAATCGAGGAAAACACGATGAAACCTCTTGATGAACTCCCGAAGGGTTTCTTGCTCCCCCTGCTTCATGCTTTTCAACTCCATCATGTCATCTTCTGGTGCCATTGCCCCACGAAATTGCTCTGCAAACTCTTGGCACATCTGCTCGAAGGTTTTAATGCTCCCCCGAGGAAGTTTCCTATACCACTCTCGTGCACGTCCCTCAAGGGATAGTGGGAACACCCTGCACCTTTGGGATTGAGATAATCCTTGTACCCCAGTTATGTCGTTGAAGCGCTCTATGTGCACCAGCGGATCAGTTCGTCCCGAATATCTAAGGTCTGGGAGGCGGAAATCTCTCGGAATAACTGCCCTCATGATCTCTGCTGCGAGCGGTGATTCTCCGTCCAGCATTATCCTCCAACCAGGAGCTCTGCTCCTTCCTTGCATGTCGTCAATTATCTGCGCTAGTCTGCGCACTTCCTCCTCCAGCTGCACTGCACGACCAGGGTCACGTGCTGCAACTTGATCCCGTTCTTGCTCTACGTCATGCAAGTGCTGCCTCAACTCTGTTTCCTCCGCATTCGCCACCCCGTCGTCCTCGCCAAAAATCTGTCTTGCCGGGGATTGCTCTTCCTCTCTATGAAATTCTCCCCGCAGAGGTATGTTACCTCCCTCACCACCAAATCTCCCGGTGATTTGACTTCTCCTCGTACTATCGGGACCTGGTGCCACTCCACCACCTCTCACCCTTTCCTCCTGGGTTACCCTTCGTTCTCTCCGCAGCTCATGTAGGATGGTTGTCAGGGTCTCCATCTGCTTTTCCATCCGTTCCATCCGGTCGAACATGGCTTTTTCCCGTGCTTCACTGGCTATCTCCCTCAGCGTCACGGAATCGCTAAGCCTCCTATCACCTCCTTGTGCACTACTTCCTCCTGTCTCCATTGCTTTTCTTGCTTCACTCCTCTTCTTGCTATCGACAGAAGCTTTTTGCTCAGTTCCCCACAAACGGCGCCAAAATGTTGATGCGAGATTCTGGTTGTCCTCTTTCTACGACCAGGGTCTCTGCTCGATCAACTTCACCACGACCAGGATCTCTCCTCGTAAAGCTTCTTCTCCCGAGGTTCCTACGTACACAGACAGGTCAGAGTACGCCGGTTGTTTTCCCGGCGCAAACCCTCCTACGCTCAAGTCAGAAATGAAGGTTCTGGGAATGTTTGCCACGAATCTTATGGCTTCTCTTTATCTCAGTTCTTAGAGTTCTCTTTTCTCAGTTCTAATAGCAAAAAGTCTAACCCTTTTACCTTCGCTGGCTACCTTTTTATAGGTTTCCTCTGAATCCCGGTCTTCCGTAGTCCACGCCCATTATTCTCCCCACCCTCGGATGTGGATGCCCCATTGTAGTCATTGTGGGCGAATGGAGATGGATTTCGTGCCTTGATTCTCGGATAGGAACGCACGTCTTGCCAACTGTCGTTGACCGGGTCTCCTCGCCTCGCCTCCTAGCAGGAATGGCCTTATGCCTCTAACGGGAGTTCATCCTCATGAATGGCATATTCGTGGACGAGCAGAATATTCCTGCTGCTGCTCCTCTGCTACCAGGCTCTTACAGAACACACCTATTCGCAGAACTCTACTACCCAATATCTGCTCATCACGTCTGGTCTCGTCGAAGTATTTCCCTCAAACAAGGTGTATTGTTATTATTTTCTAAAAAGGTAGTTTTTTTTTTTATAAATATATTGTTTTAGCTAGCCGTAGCTTCTAATTCTTTTCTTTTTTGTTAAATTCTCTCTAAAAATTACAATACTAATTTTGTGAAATTGTTAGAAAGAACATCAACTAATCCATTTTGCAATTTTTTTTTTTGTTCTGATTGATCAAATAAATGTCTATTTTCGGAAGACTAGCTATGTAAACTTAAAATGTCCTAATGTGGAGTTTGCTGATGAGTGGACTCCTATTTTATCACTTGATGATTTCCTCAAGAGATTTCCTACCATGAAAGTTCTCCAAATAGAAGGATATGATGAATGGCTGTCGAAAGAAAAGGTTGAAAATGGGATGGAGGTTATCATAAGAAAAGCAAATAAGTTATGTGATCTGAAGCACATTTTGGAACAAGAGTCCTCTAATATGAACAATTTGGTTATTCTTATGTAAGGAGGTGTCACAATTTGATTAATCTAGTGCCATCTTCGCTATCCTTTCAAAATCTAACAACACGCATGATCTTGTTTCTTTCACTTGATGATTTCAGGTTGAATGGTGGAACAGTCCAAATATCAATTTGTAGGCACCCGCAAAGACTTTTCAAGTACCATGTTTTAGTTAATTAATTAAATATGCATGTGTGAATCAATTGTCATGCTTGTGTGCGCGTGCCTTTTGTCATGCAATTTTTTTTTTTTTCAAATGATACCCATTACATATATTTTTTAAAAAAAGTTTCATTTCTTTCCAGCGATTGTTTTATATAAATTATGATTTAGAATATATGAATTAAATTAAAAAAAACTAATATTTTTCTTTCATCTATTAATTTCGAACATTATTATAAGCATGAACTAGAAACTAAAAAAAAATTATTAGATTTTATATTAGTTTGCATTTAATTAAATAAAATCCTTTCGATATAGACTCGAAATAAAAAAGATGTGTTGCTAAGAATTTATTGGAGTATATATGATGGAGTGTACTCGTCTGATCTAGGATTCTAAACTTTCTTAAAGTTTGGGAAAACTATTACGCCACATAATTACACCATATGACATAATGTCTTTTTTGGACTTTAAAAACAAGATCGTGGACTGATTTATAATAAATGATGTTACTTACAAAAGCACACTACAAGAAAATAAACAATAGATGATAGTAAATAACTGTCATAAAAGAGAGTGCATTGCAGATAATTTATCCGTCATCTATATCAGTATCATTAATTTATGATAGAATATTTTCCATCATGAATTCATGACAGTTTTTCACAGTCATATATATGTTACTCAATCTTTTAATGGGAAATTAAAATTATTTAAATTATTGGATTTTTTTTGAAATTTTTGGCTGAAAATTGATATTATTTCAATATTAAAATTAATTAAAAGCATTATTATTTTGAATTACATTGTTATCATTATTTGTATTGAATTAATATTAACATCGTCGTCGTCGTTGATCCTGCTGCTATTAGAATTCTCAAATTCTATAAATTTGTTTCTAGAATAAATTTATAAATCTAAAATAAATATTAAATATGATACAAAAAATTAAAAACCCCAATTAATACAACCTGGATATCCATTTAACCATACAATCCACACCATTGAAGTATTCAAACTACAACAATCCAAAATTTCACAACTTATCTTAAATAGCCTGCAATTGTTGGCCTCAAGAATACTAGTCTCTTAACTCCGAGTCCCATAACTCTGCATCTTATTCCTGCCCAAGAAAAGAATTAGAGCAGTAACTACTGTAACTATGAACAAACATGCATACCTATTTTTTTTTATAAGCTGAACTATCCAAATGAAAACATCCATTGTACCTCCAAAGAAAAAGAGAATATAGAAGCTAAAAGAAAGCAAAATTGACAGTTCAATTGCCTAATTTAAGGAAAGGAGAAAAAAAGCTCATCACATGCTACTATAATGCCAATATATGTTATCATCGATTCAATTCTCATAAGAACTTTGTCTTCGCTATATTTTAAATCAGCAATTTTACCGCAAGCCAACACATAAAAATTAGAAAACCATTTTCACAAATGAAGTATTTGTAGCAGCAATCAAATTCTGTCGTTTGCAATAGGGGTATCCATCTCAAAACTAGTTCTAAAATAGAAAAAAGCGAAGCATTAGAAAGATTATAACTTAATGAAACCCATGAAAACATCAAGAAAATATAATAAGACATGAAATAAAAATTCACAGAGTTCAAACAAAAGATAGATATCTAACCATTTATTCAAATACCTAATAATAAATTTCTAAAATAATCCAATACGGCCGCCTTGAACAAAATCATTAATGGCACTACGTTATGTAAAATGACGCACTTCATAATCGGAGGACCAAATGTGTAGCAAGAGCATTTATCCCACTTTGGTCAAACGTCATAAAAAACCACACAACACTAGATTCTAAATTCTCAACAATATTTACTAATAATCCCTTCAACATTTCAATTTCAGAATTATCGAGTTGCCTAGAGGAAAAAAAGCATCAACAAAACTCAAACATACATAAAACAATTTAGTTCTTTCTAGTTCAAGCTAATTAAAGAAAAAAAACTATGAAAGATACAAGATTCACAATCTTTGTGGATTTAATTCTTTATTTCAACTAGACCAAGGCCATTCACATCAAACAAGTTTTCTAAAACAAAAGTTAAAGCAATAAAGAAAATGATTAACCAGCGAACTTGGGGATTAAGAATTCTCGCAAGGAGAAACGAGCTACAAATGTAGCTTTCATGGATTTTGATTTCCAAGTGTGTGAGTGTTTAACACTTAGAGAAGAAAAAGAAAAGGAGTGTTAACTGTTAAGTACCAAAACGGTAGCATTTGGCTAGCGTTTTCTTTCTTTTTTTTTCAATTATTAAAATGTACCTTTTGTTTTCTTAAATAAAATAATACATCAAATTTGAGTCAAACGTGGTCAAAATCATTATTCTATCACAATTTCTTGGTAGATCAAATTTTCATCACAATTCTATCATAAATTCGTGATAAACAATAATTCTATCACAAAACCATCATATATTCATAATAAAAAATATTTCTATTAGAAAACTATCATTGATCTGTGATAGATTGAAATTTCTATTACAAATCCTTCATAGTGCTATGATTTAAGTTATTTTGTCCAGAATCTGTCACAAATTGTCTATCATCTATTGTCTGTTTTCTTCTAGTGGCATTATTTTTTACAATTCAATTTAAGCCAATTAGTAGAATTACAAAATATATGAGAAAACACATTGTGCTCTATTGGTTATACACGAGTGAAGCTTTTCACACCCCTCAAAAATCTTGATAAAAACCTATATAAAGTTTAAAAATTTAACTTGAATGAAAAATTAAAATTTTCTAGATATGTGTTTTTTGTTCTAATTAAACTAATCTTGACAGCAAGTAAGAGGTGGAGGTACTGATCCTAGCCCTCGTGAATTTATTAGAAAGAAAAGAAAAAGTAGAGGAATATATGTGGAGGGTAGTTTTGGAATTGTTGTTGTGCTATTAGATTTATTATAATTTTTAATATTTTTATAGGGTACTTCAAGAGAGGGGTAGGGTACTTCAAGAGAGGGGTTTTATAAGGGATATATTAAAGTCAGGAATAAACTAAAAAATAAAATATAAAATATAAACTCCAATACACTATATTTTTTCATGTAGTGTATTGAAATTGGTGTTTTTTTATTTTATTTTTATCTTGTTCCTAAATTTAATAAAGTTAGGGATCCCCTATTGGATAAACCCACTCCACACACACAAAAA
>NW_006262201.1:30317164-30320080 GCF_000493195.1 Citrus x clementina | reverse complement strand
AACCCCTTTTTTTTTTTCTTGTGGTTTTTGAAAATGGGGTTTTTTTTTTTTTTTTTTTTTTTGTTCCCAAATTTAAAAAAGTTGGGGTTCCCCTTTGGGAAAACCCCCCCCCCCCCCCCAAAAAAACAAAATTGGCCCCCCCCCCCCCCCCCCCAACACACACACACACACACATGTATGACGTACGAGTATGTCTTTCTCAAAATTCCTCATGAAACCCCTTTGTTATTGAAATTACCTATATAACCAAAGACAAATTAATTTATTTTTATTTTGACTGAAAATTCAATTAAACACCTAAATAAAATATTCTTTTAACAAAATTTTTACACGCACCCCATTTCATAATTTATATTTATATTTTAAATTTTAATTTGATTTTTTTAAAAAATTAAAAGTGTTTTGAATTATGGAGATATAAGTAAAATAATAAAAAGAAAATAATTAAAAAAATTTAGGATTTATATGTATTTTATAATTAAAACTTCAAAGAGACTTTTTCTAGGATGACATTTTGTGGGAATATGGTTTTTTTTTTTTATCGGGATTTATACTTTCTAAATTAAAACTAAGATATTTTAAGAAATAAAATACAAAAGAGGTGTCGTAAGAATTTTCCTAAGGGTGCCAAAAGCTAAACTATATATATATCAACAGCATATGAGTGGAACGTCCAGTCCAGCAGTTGGTGGGAGTGATGGACCCAGGCTTGAAATTTTTAGACCCGGACCGAGCTGAGTCTAGGTCCAGTTATTAATCTTTATATTTAATTTATAAGAGTTGGACTATTGGCACCCATCCAAAATTCTTCTAAACCCCTTTTTCAATAATGCTAAGCTTAATGCCAAAAATACCCTTATTTCTAAATAAACACATTTAATTTGTGAATATTTTAATTTTCTATTATTTTCTCACTCCTCACAAACAAACTTTTAGGGGTGATAAACTTCTTGATAAAAATCAATTAATTAAATAAAATATCTGTAAAATTATGATGTAAAAAAATTTATTATGAGCCTTAAAAAAAAGCAGATAATTTTGTCAGAATGTATTTTGTTTATTATCAATAGATTGTCTTAGTAATTGAAGAAATATTTATAGAGAATTTGAGAAAAAAAAATGACATGCGTGAGTTTGATAGCAGAGAAAATACAAGAGTTTTTTTTTCTAAGAGAGAAAATACAAAAGTTTAAAGTGAGATAAAATAGATGTGAGATATATTAAAGTATTTGTTCTTAAACGTAATTGTAACAGAAGAGGGGTTTTAAAAGGATTTTGGAGGGGTGCCAATAGTCCAACTCAATTTATAAATAAACCATTTTAGTTTGGTAATGCTATATCTTTTAAAATAATAACTACAGAAATAATCAACTATAAAGAAAATTAATTAAACATTTAATAAAATTTATTTTAAAGGTGCTACGAGTTTTAAAAAGTAATCATATGTGTTCGATAAATGTTACTCTTAAACTACTATAAGAATGTAAATGATTGAATTGGATATAATGTTAAATAAAATTTATTTATATATTTATAAAAATGTGTATACTTTTTTTTAGTGTGTGTATATATAATAATTGATAGTTAAAATAAATATTTTATATTATTAATTTTAATTTATTTTTATCTCAATATAATTGTTAATAATAATAATCTCTTTAAAGTTAATAATTTTATTTCTTATGTAAGGATATATATGGTATGAAATTATATTGAGTATAAAATTTAGGGTGGGGCTATTTGAACCCACCAATTTACTCAATAAACCTGTTTACTAAATAAACCCACTTTTAAATTTTAAAATTTTAAATTTTACTCAGTAAACCTACTAAAATACCTAATATACCCTTTCTAAACCCAGTTTTTATAATAATAGTAATTTTACTCATTAAACCCATAATATTTATTTATAAACCCATTAGATTAGAAATTAATTATTAATTGGAAATTTAATAATCAATTTTGAGTGAATGGCCATCGTTCAAGGACAAAAGAATCAAAACATTATAAATGGAGAAAATAGTTGTCATCATGAAATTATTTTTTTGAGTTATATTATAGTGGTGAGAAAAATCTTGTATGATGGTATGAAAATCTAATATGAGGAATTTGAGAAAAAATAATTTTTTCAGAATTTGGGAAAAAACAATAATTGATTATTAATTGAAAATTTAATCATCAATATTAATTAAACAATTTTGAGTGAGGGGAAAATTTATGCAATAAGACGAAAAGTCAAAGAACAGTCAACTTTGTTCATGATCCAAAAAAGGGAAAATTTATCAACATTGTCTGTCAATTTCGAATGGAAAAGGAAAAAAAAACAAAAATCAAATATAAAAAAAAATTCATATCTGTTCATGATTGTCAATATTATTTTGTTCCTCCATAAAATCAATATCCATCAAATCAATAACAACTAATTTTGTTACTCTGAATCAAATCACATGTGACTATTTAACAAAATATATGGTTTGAGAGAAGAATCACACCTCTTGATTGATTAGGGTTTAATGAAAATTTGATTAGGGTTCTATAAAACTATGTTGAATATAAAGATGGGTTTAAAGAGTAAAAATTCTGTTTTTTTTTTAATTATATTCTAGTGTCCATAACTGTAATTTAATTTAGGGGTATTTTAATGATAAAAAAATTATTTTTAAAAGTGGGTTTATTGAGTAAATTAGTGGGTTCAAATAGCCCCACCCTAAAATTTATTCTCAAAATTAGATGTTGAAAGACTACTCCTTACTTTTCAAAATTTGCTATAAAATAAGGTAAGTTTTCCAAAAGTGATTTCTAAAAAAATTTATCAAACACAAAAATTAATTTTTAACTTTTCAAAATCATTTTTTAACCTCCAAAGAAAAATATCCCCCAAGACGGCCCTTATATGTTTATACCTTGGAATGCATA